>NW_027478634.1:0-300000 GCF_051014685.1 Ptiloglossa arizonensis
TTCGCGAGATATGGGAGTTTGAATTTAAGGAATGCTTGAGAAACCATCAAAATTTTCGCAAGTCTGACACTCGAAACCAATAACTACAAAGCCCTAGGGGAAACATACACACACCATTGTAATCGGGCCAGTTTCAACTTTCAAGTGCAACAGGAATTTCTCGAGTTCGCCAATCCGTTCGCGAGGTATCGGAGTTTGAAGTTAAGGAATGCTTGAGAAACCATCAAAATTCTCGCAAGTCTGATACTCGAAACCAATAACTACAAAGGCCTAGGGGAAAAATTCACATACCTTTGTAATCGGGCGAGTTTATACTTTCAGATGCAACAGGAATTTCTCGAGCTCGTCAATCGTTCGCGAGATATGGGAGTTTGAAATTAAGGAACGGTTGAGAAACCATCAAAATTTCGCAAAACTGATACTCGAAACCAAAAACTGGAATGGCCCAGGGGAAAAGTACACACACCGTTGTAATGGGGCGAGTTTCTACTTTCTGATGCAACAAGAATTCCTCGAGTTCGTCAATCCGTTCGCGAGATATGGGTGTTTGAAGTTAATGAATGGTTGAGAGACCATCACCATTTTCGCAAGTCTGATACTCGAAACCAATAACTACTATGGCCTAGGGCAAAAATACACGTACCGTTGTAATCGGACGAGTTTCTGCTTTCAGATGCAACAGGAATTTCTCGAGCTCGTCAATCGTTCGCGAGATATGGGAGTTTGAAATTAAGGAACGGTTGAGAAAAACCATCAAAATTTTCGCAAAACTGATACTCGAAACCAATAACTGGAATGGCCTAGGGAAAAGTACACACACCATTGTAATGCGGCGAGTTTCTACTTTCAGATGCAACAGGAATTCCCGAGTTCGTCATTCCGTTCGCGAGAAATGGGAGTCTCAAGTTAAGGAATGGTTGAGAGACCATCACCATTTTCGCAAGTCTGATACTCGAAACCAATAACTACTATGGCCTAGGACAAAAATACACATACCGTTGTAATCGGACGAGTTTCTGCTTTCAGATGCAACAGGAATTTCTCGAGTTCGTCAATTCGGTCGCGAGATATGGGAGTTTGAAATTAAGGAATGGTTGAGAAACCATCAAAATTTTCGCAAGTGTGATACTCGAAACCAATAACTGGAATGGCCTACGGGAAAAGTACACACACCATTGTAATGGGACGAGTTTCTACTTTCTGATGCAACAGGAATTCCTCGAGTTCGTCAATCCGTTCGCGAGATATGGGAGTTTGAAGTTAAGGAATGGTTGAGAAACCATCAAAATTTTCCCAAGTGTGATACTCGAAACCAATAACTGGAATGGCCTAGTGGAAAAGTACACACACCATTGTAATTGGGCGAGTTTCTACTTTCTGATGCAGCAGGAATTCCTCGAGTTCGTCAATCCGTTCGCGAGATATGGGAGTTTGAAATTAAGGAATGGTTGAGAAACAACAAAAACTTCGCAAGTCTGATACTCGAAACCAATAACTGGAACGGCCTAGGGGAAAAGTACACACACCATTGTAATCGGGCCAGTTTCTACTTTCAAGTGCAACAGGAATTTCTCGAGTTCGCCAATCCGTTCGCGAGGTATCGGAGTTTGAAGTTAAGGAATGGTTCAGAAACCATCAAAATTTTCGCAAGTCTGATACTCGAAACCAATAACTACTATGGCCTAGGGCAAAAATACAAATACCGTTGTAATCGGGCGAGTTTCTGCATTTGGATGCAGCAGGAATTTCTCGAGTTCGTCAATCCGTTCGCGAGATATGGGAGTTTGAAGTTAAGGAATGCTTGAGAAACCATCAAAATTGTCGCAAGTCTGATACTCGAAACCAATAAGTACAAAGGCCTAGGGGAAAAATACACATACCTTTGTAATCGGGCGAGTTAT
This sequence comes from Ptiloglossa arizonensis, assembly GCF_051014685.1. Classification (NCBI taxonomy): domain Eukaryota; kingdom Metazoa; phylum Arthropoda; class Insecta; order Hymenoptera; family Colletidae; genus Ptiloglossa; species Ptiloglossa arizonensis. The sequence continues at coordinate 1,902 of NW_027478634.1, forward strand.
ACTTTCAGATGCAACAGGAATTTCTCGAGCTCGTCAATCGATCGCGAGATATGGGATTTTGAAATTAAGGAACGGTTGAGAAACCATCAAAATTTTCGCAAATCTGATACTCGAAGCCAATAACTGGAATGGCCTAGGGCAAACATACCTTTGTAATCGGGCGAGTTTATGCTTTCAGATGCAACAGGAATTTCTCGAGCTCGTCAATAGTTCGCGAGATATGGGAGTTTGAAATTAAGGAACGGTTGAGAAACCATCAAAATTTTCGCAAAAACTGATACTCGAAACCAATAACTGGAATGGCCTTGGGGAAAGGTACACACACCATTGTAATGGGGCGAGTTTCTACATTCTGATGCAACAGGAATTCCTCGAGTTCGTCAATCCGTCGCGAGATATGGGAGTTTGAAGTTAAGGAATGGTTGAGAAACCATCAAAATTTTCGCAAGTGTGATACTCGAAACCAATAACTGGAATGGCCTAGTGGAAAAGTACACACACCATTGTAATTGGGCGAGTTTCTACTTTCTGATGCAACAGGAAATCCTCGAGTTCGTCAATCCGTTCGCGAGATATGGGAGTTTGAAGTTATGGAATGGTTGTGAGACCATCACAATTTTCGGAAGTCTGATACTCGAAACCAATAACTACAATGGCCTAGGGCAAACATACCTTTGTAATCGGGCGAGTTTATGCTTTCAGATGCAACAGGACTTTCTCGAGCTCGTCAATCGTTCGCGAGATATGGGAGTTTGAAATTAAGGAACGGTTGAGAAACCATCAAAATTTTCGCAAAACTGATACTCGAAACCAATAACTGGAATGGCCTAGGGGAAGAGTACACACACCATTGTAATTGGGCGAGTTTCTACTTTCTGATGCAGCAGGAATTCCACGAGTTCGTCTATCCGTTCGCGAGATATGGGAGTTTGAAATTAAGGAACGGTTGAGAAACCATCAAAATTTTCGCAAAACTGATACTCGAAACCAATAACTGGGATGGCCTAGGGGAAAAGTACACACACCATTGTAATCGGCCAGTTTCTACTTTCAAGTGCAGCAGGAATTTCTCGAGTTCGTCAATCCGTTCGCGAGATATGGGAGTTTGAAGTTAAGAAATGCTTGAGAAACCATCAAAATTTTCGCAAGTCTGATACTCGAAACCAATAACTACAAAGCCCTAGGGGAGAAATACACACACCATTGTAATGGGGCGAGTTTCCGCTTTCAGATGCAACAGGAATTTCTCGAGTTCGTCAATCCGTTCGCGAGATATGGGAGTTTGAATTTAAGGAATGCTTGAGAAACCATCAAAATTTTCGCAAGTCTGACACTCGAAACCAATAACTACAAAGCCCTAGGGGAAAAATACACACACCATTGTAATCGGGCCAGTTTCAACTTTCAAGTGCAACAGGAATTTCTCGAGTTCGCCAATCCGTTCGCGAGGTATCGGAGTTTGAAGTTAAGGAATGCTTGAGAAACCATCAAAATTCTCGCAAGTCTGATACTCGAAACCAATAACTACAAAGGCCTAGGGGAAAAGTACACACACCATTGTAATGGAGCGAGTTTCTGCTTTCAGATGCAACAGGAATTTCTCGAGTTCGTCAATTCGTTCGCGAGATATGTGAGTTTGAAATTAAGGAATGGTTGAGAGACCATCACCATTTTCGCAAGTCTGATACTCGAAACCAATAACTACTATGGCCTAGGGCAAAAATACACATACCGTTGTAATCGGACGAGTTTCTGCTTTCAGCTGCAACAGGAATTTCTCGAGTTCGTCAATTCGTTCGCGAGATATGGGAGTTTGAAGTTAAGGAATGGTTGAGAAACCATCAAATCTTCGCAAGTGTGATACTCGAAACCAATAACTGGAATGGCCTAGGGGAAAAGTACACACACCGTTGTAATGGGGCGAGATTCTACTTTCTGATGCAACAGGAATTCCTCGAGTTCGTCAATCCGTTCGCGAGATATGGGAGTTTGAAGTTAAGGAATGGTTGAGAAACCATCAAAATTTTCGCAAGTGTGATACTCGAAACCAATAACTGGAATGGCCTAGTGGAAAAGTACACACACCATTGTAATTGGGCGAGTTTCTACTTTCTGATGCAACAGGAAATCCTCGAGTTCGTCAATCCGTTCGCGATATATGGGAGTTTGAAGTTAAGGAATGGTTGTGAGACCATCACAATTTTCGGAAGTCTGATACTCGAAACCAATAACTACTATGGCCTAGGGGAAAAATACACATACTTTTGTAATCTGAAGAATTTCTACTTTCATATGCAACAGGAAATAATCGAGTTCGTCAATCCGTTCGCGAGATATGGGAGTTTGAAGTTAAGGAATGCTTGAGAAACCATCAAAATTTTCGCAAATCTGATACTTGAAACCAATAACTACAAAGCCCTAGGGGAAAAATACACATACCTTTGTAATCGGGCGAGCTTATACTTTCAGATGCAACAGGAATTTCTCGAGCTCGTCAATCCGTTCGCGAGATATGGGAGTTTGAAGTTAAGGAATGCTTGAGAAACCATCAAAATTTTCGCAAGTCTGATACTCGAAACAAATAACTACAAAGGCCTAGGGGAAAAATACACATACCTTTGTAATCGGGCGAGTTTCTACTTTCAGATGCTACAGGAATTTCTCGAGTTCGTCAATCCGTTCGCGAGATATGGGAGATTGAAGTTAAGGAGTGGTTGAGAAACCATCAAAATTTTCGCAAGTCTGATACTCGAAACAAATAACTGGAACGGCCTAGGGGAAAAGTACAAACACCATTGTAATCGGGCAAGTTTCTACTTTCAAGTGCAACAGGAATTTCTCGAGTTCGTCAATCCGTTCGCGAGATATGGGAGTTTGAAGTTAAGAAATGCTTGAGAAACCATCAAAATTTTCGCAAGTCTGATACTCGAAACCAATAACTACAAAGCCCTAGGGGAGAAATACACACACCATTGTAATGGGGCGAGTTTCCGCTTTCAGATGCAACAGGAATTTCTCGAGTTCGTCAATCCGTTCGCGAGATATGGGAGTTTGAATTTAAGGAATGCTTGAGAAACCATCAAAATTTTCGCAAGTCTGACACTCGAAACCAATAACTACAAAGCCCTAGGGGAAACATACACACACCATTGTAATCGGGCCAGTTTCAACTTTCAAGTGCAACAGGAATTTCTCGAGTTCGCCAATCCGTTCGCGAGGTATCGGAGTTTGAAGTTAAGGAATGCTTGAGAAACCATCAAAATTCTCGCAAGTCTGATACTCGAAACCAATAACTACAAAGGCCTAGGGGAAAAATTCACATACCTTTGTAATCGGGCGAGTTTATACTTTCAGATGCAACAGGAATTTCTCGAGCTCGTCAATCGTTCGCGAGATATGGGAGTTTGAAATTAAGGAACGGTTGAGAAACCATCAAAATTTCGCAAAACTGATACTCGAAACCAAAAACTGGAATGGCCCAGGGGAAAAGTACACACACCGTTGTAATGGGGCGAGTTTCTACTTTCTGATGCAACAAGAATTCCTCGAGTTCGTCAATCCGTTCGCGAGATATGGGTGTTTGAAGTTAATGAATGGTTGAGAGACCATCACCATTTTCGCAAGTCTGATACTCGAAACCAATAACTACTATGGCCTAGGGCAAAAATACACGTACCGTTGTAATCGGACGAGTTTCTGCTTTCAGATGCAACAGGAATTTCTCGAGCTCGTCAATCGTTCGCGAGATATGGGAGTTTGAAATTAAGGAACGGTTGAGAAACCATCAAAATTTTCGCAAAACTGATACTCGAAACCAATAACTGGAATGGCCTAGGGGAAAAGTACACACACCATTGAAATGCGGCGAGTTTCTACTTTCAGATGCAACAGGAATTCCCCGAGTTCGTCATTCCGTTCGCGAGAAATGGGAGTCTCAAGTTAAGGAATGGTTGAGAGACCATCACCATTTTCGCAAGTCTGATACTCGAAACCAATAACTACTATGGCCTAGGACAAAAATACACATACCGTTGTAATCGGACGAGTTTCTGCTTTCAGATGCAACAGGAATTTCTCGAGTTCGTCAATTCGGTCGCGAGATATGGGAGTTTGAAATTAAGGAATGGTTGAGAAACCATCAAAATTTTCGCAAGTGTGATACTCGAAACCAATAACTGGAATGGCCTACGGGAAAAGTACACACACCATTGTAATGGGACGAGTTTCTACTTTCTGATGCAACAGGAATTCCTCGAGTTCGTCAATCCGTTCGCGAGATATGGGAGTTTGAAGTTAAGGAATGGTTGAGAAACCATCAAAATTTTCCCAAGTGTGATACTCGAAACCAATAACTGGAATGGCCTAGTGGAAAAGTACACACACCATTGTAATTGGGCGAGTTTCTACTTTCTGATGCAGCAGGAATTCCTCGAGTTCGTCAATCCGTTCGCGAGATATGGGAGTTTGAAATTAAGGAATGGTTGAGAAACAACAAAAACTTCGCAAGTCTGATACTCGAAACCAATAACTGGAACGGCCTAGGGGAAAAGTACACACACCATTGTAATCGGGCCAGTTTCTACTTTCAAGTGCAACAGGAATTTCTCGAGTTCGCCAATCCGTTCGCGAGGTATCGGAGTTTGAAGTTAAGGAATGGTTCAGAAACCATCAAAATTTTCGCAAGTCTGATACTCGAAACCAATAACTACTATGGCCTAGGGCAAAAATACAAATACCGTTGTAATCGGGCGAGTTTCTGCATTTGGATGCAGCAGGAATTTCTCGAGTTCGTCAATCCGTTCGCGAGATATGGGAGTTTGAAGTTAAGGAATGCTTGAGAAACCATCAAAATTGTCGCAAGTCTGATACTCGAAACCAATAAGTACAAAGGCCTAGGGGAAAAATACACATACCTTTGTAATCGGGCGAGTTTATACTTTCAGATGCAACAGGAATTTCTCGAGCTCGTCAATCGATCGCGAGATATGGGATTTTGAAATTAAGGAACGGTTGAGAAACCATCAAAATTTTCGCAAATCTGATACTCGAAGCCAATAACTGGAATGGCCTAGGGCAAACATACCTTTGTAATCGGGCGAGTTTATGCTTTCAGATGCAACAGGAATTTCTCGAGCTCGTCAATAGTTCGCGAGATATGGGAGTTTGAAATTAAGGAACGGTTGAGAAACCATCAAAATTTTCGCAAAACTGATACTCGAAACCAATAACTGGAATGGCCTTGGGGAAAGGTACACACACCATTGTAATGGGGCGAGTTTCTACATTCTGATGCAACAGGAATTCCTCGAGTTCGTCAATCCGTTCGCGAGATATGGGAGTTTGAAGTTAAGGAATGGTTGAGAAACCATCAAAATTTTCGCAAGTGTGATACTCGAAACCAATAACTGGAATGGCCTAGTGGAAAAGTACACACACCATTGTAATTGGGCGAGTTTCTACTTTCTGATGCAACAGGAAATCCTCGAGTTCGTCAATCCGTTCGCGAGATATGGGAGTTTGAAGTTATGGAATGGTTGTGAGACCATCACAATTTTCGGAAGTCTGATACTCGAAACCAATAACTACAATGGCCTAGGGCAAACATACCTTTGTAATCGGGCGAGTTTATGCTTTCAGATGCAACAGGACTTTCTCGAGCTCGTCAATCGTTCGCGAGATATGGGAGTTTGAAATTAAGGAACGGTTGAGAAACCATCAAAATTTTCGCAAAACTGATACTCGAAACCAATAACTGGAATGGCCTAGGGGAAGAGTACACACACCATTGTAATTGGGCGAGTTTCTACTTTCTGATGCAGCAGGAATTCCACGAGTTCGTCTATCCGTTCGCGAGATATGGGAGTTTGAAATTAAGGAACGGTTGAGAAACCATCAAAATTTTCGCAAAACTGATACTCGAAACCAATAACTGGGATGGCCTAGGGGAAAAGTACACACACCATTGTAATCGGGCCAGTTTCTACTTTCAAGTGCAGCAGGAATTTCTCGAGTTCGCCAATCCGTTCGCGAGGCATCGGAGTTTGAAGTTAAGGAATGGTAGAGAAACCATCAAAATTTTCACAAGTCTGATACTCGAAACCAATAACTACTGTGGCCTAGGGCAAAAATACAAATACCGTTGTAATCGGGCGAGTTTCTGCTTTTGGATGCAACAGGAATTTCTCGAGTTCGTCAATCCGTTCCCGAGATATGGGAGTTTGAAGTTAAGGAATGCTTGAGAAACCATCAAAATTTTCGCAAGTGTGATACTCGAAACCAATAACTGGAATGGCCTAGGGGAAAAGTACACACACCATTGTAATGCGGCGAGTTTCTACTTTCAGATGCAACAGGAATTCCTCGAGTTCGTCATTCCGTTCGCGAGAAATGGGAGTCTCAAGTTAAGGAATGGTTGAGAGACCATCACCATTTTCGCAAGTCTGATACTCGAAACCAATAACTACTATGGCCTAGGACAAAAATACACATACCGTTGTAATCGGACGAGTTTCTGCTTTCAGATGCAACAGGAATTTCTCGAGTTCGTCAATTCGGTCGCGAGATATGGGAGTTTGAAATTAAGGAATGGTTGAGAAACCATCAAAATTTTCGCAAGTGTGATACTCGAAACCAATAACTGGAATGGCCTACGGGAAAAGTACACACACCATTGTAATGGGACGAGTTTCTACTTTCTGATGCAACAGGAATTCCTCGAGTTCGTCAATCCGTTCGCGAGATATGGGAGTTTGAAGTTAAGGAATGGTTGAGAAACCATCAAAATTTTCCCAAGTGTGATACTCGAAACCAATAACTGGAATGGCCTAGTGGAAAAGTACACACACCATTGTAATTGGGCGAGTTTCTACTTTCTGATGCAGCAGGAATTCCTCGAGTTCGTCAATCCGTTCGCGAGATATGGGAGTTTGAAATTAAGGAATGGTTGAGAAACAACAAAAACTTCGCAAGTCTGATACTCGAAACCAATAACTGGAACGGCCTAGGGGAAAAGTACACACACCATTGTAATCGGGCCAGTTTCTACTTTCAAGTGCAACAGGAATTTCTCGAGTTCGCCAATCCGTTCGCGAGGTATCGGAGTTTGAAGTTAAGGAATGGTTCAGAAACCATCAAAATTTTCGCAAGTCTGATACTCGAAACCAATAACTACTATGGCCTAGGGCAAAAATACAAATACCGTTGTAATCGGGCGAGTTTCTGCATTTGGATGCAGCAGGAATTTCTCGAGTTCGTCAATCCGTTCGCGAGATATGGGAGTTTGAAGTTAAGGAATGCTTGAGAAACCATCAAAATTGTCGCAAGTCTGATACTCGAAACCAATAAGTACAAAGGCCTAGGGGAAAAATACACATACCTTTGTAATCGGGCGAGTTTATACTTTCAGATGCAACAGGAATTTCTCGAGCTCGTCAATCGATCGCGAGATATGGGATTTTGAAATTAAGGAACGGTTGAGAAACCATCAAAATTTTCGCAAATCTGATACTCGAAGCCAATAACTGGAATGGCCTAGGGCAAACATACCTTTGTAATCGGGCGAGTTTATGCTTTCAGATGCAACAGGAATTTCTCGAGCTCGTCAATAGTTCGCGAGATATGGGAGTTTGAAATTAAGGAACGGTTGAGAAACCATCAAAATTTTCGCAAAACTGATACTCGAAACCAATAACTGGAATGGCCTTGGGGAAAGGTACACACACCATTGTAATGGGGCGAGTTTCTACATTCTGATGCAACAGGAATTCCTCGAGTTCGTCAATCCGTTCGCGAGATATGGGAGTTTGAAGTTAAGGAATGGTTGAGAAACCATCAAAATTTTCGCAAGTGTGATACTCGAAACCAATAACTGGAATGGCCTAGTGGAAAAGTACACACACCATTGTAATTGGGCGAGTTTCTACTTTCTGATGCAACAGGAAATCCTCGAGTTCGTCAATCCGTTCGCGAGATATGGGAGTTTGAAGTTATGGAATGGTTGTGAGACCATCACAATTTTCGGAAGTCTGATACTCGAAACCAATAACTACAATGGCCTAGGGCAAACATACCTTTGTAATCGGGCGAGTTTATGCTTTCAGATGCAACAGGACTTTCTCGAGCTCGTCAATCGTTCGCGAGATATGGGAGTTTGAAATTAAGGAACGGTTGAGAAACCATCAAAATTTTCGCAAAACTGATACTCGAAACCAATAACTGGAATGGCCTAGGGGAAGAGTACACACACCATTGTAATTGGGCGAGTTTCTACTTTCTGATGCAGCAGGAATTCCACGAGTTCGTCTATCCGTTCGCGAGATATGGGAGTTTGAAATTAAGGAACGGTTGAGAAACCATCAAAATTTTCGCAAAACTGATACTCGAAACCAATAACTGGGATGGCCTAGGGGAAAAGTACACACACCATTGTAATCGGGCCAGTTTCTACTTTCAAGTGCAGCAGGAATTTCTCGAGTTCGCCAATCCGTTCGCGAGGCATCGGAGTTTGAAGTTAAGGAATGGTAGAGAAACCATCAAAATTTTCACAAGTCTGATACTCGAAACCAATAACTACTGTGGCCTAGGGCAAAAATACAAATACCGTTGTAATCGGGCGAGTTTCTGCTTTTGGATGCAACAGGAATTTCTCGAGTTCGTCAATCCGTTCCCGAGATATGGGAGTTTGAAGTTAAGGAATGCTTGAGAAACCATCAAAATTTTCGCAAGTGTGATACTCGAAACCAATAACTGGAATGGCCTAGGCGAAAAGTACACACACCATTGTAATGGGGCGAGTTTCTACTTTCAGTTGCAACAGGAATTCCTCGAGTTCGTCATTCCGTTCGCGAGATATGGGAGTCTGAAGTTAAGGAATGGTTGTGAGACCATCACAATTTTCGGAAGTCTGATACTCGAAACCAATAACTACTATGGCCTAGGGGAAAAATACACATACCTTTGTAATCGGGCGAGTTTCTGCTTTCAGATGCAACTGGAATTTCTCGAGTTCGTCAATCCGTTCGCGAGATATGGGCGTTCGAAGTTAAGGAATGGTTGAGAAACCATCAAAATTTTCGCAATTCTGATGCTAGAAACGAATAACTGGAATGACCAAGGGAAAGAGTACACACACCATTGTAATCGGTCGACTTTCTACTTTCAGATGAAACAGGAAATAATCGAGTTCGTCAATCCGTTCGCGAGATATGGGAGTTTGAAGTTAAGGAATGCTTGAGAAACCATCAAAATTTTCGCAAGTCTGATACTCGAAACCAATAACTACAAAGCCCTAGAGGAAAAATACACATACCTTTGTAATCGGGCGAGTTTATACTTTCAGATGCAACAGGAATTTCTCGAGCTCGTCAATCTGTTCGCGAGATATGGTAGTTTGAAATTAAGGAATGGTTGAGAAACCACAAAAATTTTCGCAAGTCTGATACTCGAAACCAATAACTGGAATGGCCTAGTGGAAAAGTACACACTCCGTTGTAATGGGGCGAGTTTTTACTTTCTGATGCAACAGGAAATCCTCGAGTTCGTCAATCCGTTAGCGAGATATGGGAGTTTGAAGTTAAGGAATGGTTGAGAAACCATCAAAATTTTCGCAAGTGTGATACTCGAAACCAATAACTGGAATGGCCTAGTGGAAAAGTACACACACCATTGTAATTGTGCAAGTTTCTACTTTCTGATGCAGCAGGAATTCCTCGAGTTCGACAATCCGTTCGCGAGATATGGGAGTTTGAAGTTAAGGAATGCTTGAGAAACCATCAAAATTTTCCCAAGTGTGATACTCGAAACCAATAACTGGAATGGCCTAGTGGAAAATTACACCCACCATTCTAATGGGGCGAGTTTCTACTTTCTGATGCAGCAGGAATTCCTCGAGTTCGTCAATCCGTTCGCGAGATATGGGAGTTTGAAGTTAAGGAATGGTTGTGAGACCATCACAATTTTCGGAAGTCTGATACTCGAAACCAATAACTACTATGGCCTAGGGGAAAAATACACATACCTTTGTAATCGGGCGAGTCTCTACTTTCAGATGCAACAGGAATTTCTCGAGTTCGTCAATCCGTTCGCGAGATATGGGAGTTTGAAATTAAGGAATGCTTGAGAAACCATCAAAATTTTCGCAAAACTGATACTCGAAACCAATAACTGGAATGGCCTAGGGCAAAAGTACACACACCATTGTAATGGGGCGAGTTTCTACTTTCAGATGCAACAGGAATTCCTCGAGTTCGTCAATCCGTTCGCGAGATATGGGAGTTTGAAGTTAAGGAATGCTTGAGAAACCATCAAAATTTTCCCAAGTGTGATACTCGAAACCAATAACTGGAATGGCCTAGTGGAAAATTACACCCACCATTCTAATGGGGCGAGTTTCTACTTTCTGATGCAGCAGGAATTCCTCGAGTTCGTCAATCCGTTCGCGAGATATGGGAGTTTGAAGTTAAGGAATGGTTGTGAGACCATCACAATTTTCGGAAGTCTGATACTCGAAACCAATAACTACTATGGCCTAGGGGAAAAATACACATACCTTTGTAATCGGGCGAGTATCTACTTTCAGATGCAACTGGAATTTCTCGAGTTCGTCAATCCGTTCGCGAGATATGGGCGTTCGAAGTTAAGGAATGGTTGAGAAACCATCAAAATTTTCCCAAGTGTGATACTCGAAACCAATAACTGGAATGGCCTAGTGGAAAAGTACACACACCATTGTAATTGGGCGAGTTTCTACTTTCTGATGCAGCAGGAATTCCTCGAGTTCGTCAATCCGTTCGCGAGATATGGGAGTTTGAAATTAAGGAATGGTTGAGAAACAACAAAAACTTCGCAAGTCTGATACTCGAAACCAATAACTGGAACGGCCTAGGGTAAAAGTACACACACCATTGTAATCGGGCCAGTTTCTACTTTCAAGTGCAACAGGAATTTCTCGAGTTCGCCAATCCGTTCGCGAGGTATCGGAGTTTGAAGTTAAGGAATGGTTCAGAAACCATCAAAATTTTCGCAAGTCTGATACTCGAAACCAATAACTACTATGGCCTAGGGCAAAAATACAAATACCGTTGTAATCGGGCGAGTTTCTGCATTTGGATGCAGCAGGAATTTCTCGAGTTCGTCAATCCGTTCGCGAGATATGGGAGTTTGAAGTTAAGGAATGCTTGAGAAACCATCAAAATTGTCGCAAGTCTGATACTCGAAACCAATAAGTACAAAGGCCTAGGGGAAAAATACACATACCTTTGTAATCGGGCGAGTTTATACTTTCAGATGCAACAGGAATTTCTCGAGCTCGTCAATCGATCGCGAGATATGGGATTTTGAAATTAAGGAACGGTTGAGAAACCATCAAAATTTTCGCAAATCTGATACTCGAAGCCAATAACTGGAATGGCCTAGGGCAAACATACCTTTGTAATCGGGCGAGTTTATGCTTTCAGATGCAACAGGAATTTCTCGAGCTCGTCAATAGTTCGCGAGATATGGGAGTTTGAAATTAAGGAACGGTTGAGAAACCATCAAAATTTTCGCAAAACTGATACTCGAAACCAATAACTGGAATGGCCTTGGGGAAAGGTACACACACCATTGTAATGGGGCGAGTTTCTACATTCTGATGCAACAGGAATTCCTCGAGTTCGTCAATCCGTTCGCGAGATATGGGAGTTTGAAGTTAAGGAATGGTTGAGAAACCATCAAAATTTTCGCAAGTGTGATACTCGAAACCAATAACTGGAATGGCCTAGTGGAAAAGTACACACACCATTGTAATTGGGCGAGTTTCTACTTTCTGATGCAACAGGAAATCCTCGAGTTCGTCAATCCGTTCGCGAGATATGGGAGTTTGAAGTTATGGAATGGTTGTGAGACCATCACAATTTTCGGAAGTCTGATACTCGAAACCAATAACTACAATGGCCTAGGGCAAACATACCTTTGTAATCGGGCGAGTTTATGCTTTCAGATGCAACAGGACTTTCTCGAGCTCGTCAATCGTTCGCGAGATATGGGAGTTTGAAATTAAGGAACGGTTGAGAAACCATCAAAATTTTCGCAAAACTGATACTCGAAACCAATAACTGGAATGGCCTAGGGGAAGAGTACACACACCATTGTAATTGGGCGAGTTTCTACTTTCTGATGCAGCAGGAATTCCACGAGTTCGTCTATCCGTTCGCGAGATATGGGAGTTTGAAATTAAGGAACGGTTGAGAAACCATCAAAATTTTCGCAAAACTGATACTCGAAACCAATAACTGGGATGGCCTAGGGGAAAAGTACACACACCATTGTAATCGGGCCAGTTTCTACTTTCAAGTGCAGCAGGAATTTCTCGAGTTCGCCAATCCGTTCGCGAGGCATCGGAGTTTGAAGTTAAGGAATGGTAGAGAAACCATCAAAATTTTCACAAGTCTGATACTCGAAACCAATAACTACTGTGGCCTAGGGCAAAAATACAAATACCGTTGTAATCGGGCGAGTTTCTGCTTTTGGATGCAACAGGAATTTCTCGAGTTCGTCAATCCGTTCCCGAGATATGGGAGTTTGAAGTTAAGGAATGCTTGAGAAACCATCAAAATTTTCGCAAGTGTGATACTCGAAACCAATAACTGGAATGGCCTAGGCGAAAAGTACACACACCATTGTAATGGGGCGAGTTTCTACTTTCAGTTGCAACAGGAATTCCTCGAGTTCGTCATTCCGTTCGCGAGATATGGGAGTCTGAAGTTAAGGAATGGTTGTGAGACCATCACAATTTTCGGAAGTCTGATACTCGAAACCAATAACTACTATGGCCTAGGGGAAAAATACCCATACCTTTGTAATCGGGCGAGTTTCTGCTTTCAGATGCAACTGGAATTTCTCGAGTTCGTCAATCCGTTCGCGAGATATGGGCGTTCGAAGTTAAGGAATGGTTGAGAAACCATCAAAATTTTCGCAATTCTGATGCTAGAAACGAATAACTGGAATGACCAAGGGAAAGAGTACACACACCATTGTAATCGGTCGACTTTCTACTTTCAGATGAAACAGGAAATAATCGAGTTCGTCAATCCGTTCGCGAGATATGGGAGTTTGAAGTTAAGGAATGCTTGAGAAACCATCAAAATTTTCGCAAGTCTGATACTCGAAACCAATAACTACAAAGCCCTAGAGGAAAAATACACATACCTTTGTAATCGGGCGAGTTTATACTTTCAGATGCAACAGGAATTTCTCGAGCTCGTCAATCTGTTCGCGAGATATGGTAGTTTGAAATTAAGGAATGGTTGAGAAACCACAAAAATTTTCGCAAGTCTGATACTCGAAACCAATAACTGGAATGGCCTAGTGGAAAAGTACACACTCCGTTGTAATGGGGCGAGTTTTTACTTTCTGATGCAACAGGAAATCCTCGAGTTCGTCAATCCGTTAGCGAGATATGGGAGTTTGAAGTGAAGGAATGGTTGAGAAACCATCAAAATTTTCGCAAGTGTGATACTCGAAACCAATAACTGGAATGGCCTAGTGGAAAAGTACACACACCATTGTAATTGTGCAAGTTTCTACTTTCTGATGCAGCAGGAATTCCTCGAGTTCGACAATCCGTTCGCGAGATATGGGAGTTTGAAGTTAAGGAATGCTTGAGAAACCATCAAAATTTTCCCAAGTGTGATACTCGAAACCAATAACTGGAATGGCCTAGTGGAAAATTACACCCACCATTCTAATGGGGCGAGTTTCTACTTTCTGATGCAGCAGGAATTCCTCGAGTTCGTCAATCCGTTCGCGAGATATGGGAGTTTGAAGTTAAGGAATGGTTGTGAGACCATCACAATTTTCGGAAGTCTGATACTCGAAACCAATAACTACTATGGCCTAGGGGAAAAATACACATACCTTTGTAATCGGGCGAGTCTCTACTTTCAGATGCAACAGGAATTTCTCGAGTTCGTCAATCCGTTCGCGAGATATGGGAGTTTGAAATTAAGGAATGCTTGAGAAACCATCAAAATTTTCGCAAAACTGATACTCGAAACCAATAACTGGAATGGCCTAGGGCAAAAGTACACACACCATTGTAATGGGGCGAGTTTCTACTTTCAGATGCAACAGGAATTCCTCGAGTTCGTCAATCCGTTCGCGAGATATGGGAGTTTGAAGTTAAGGAATGCTTGAGAAACCATCAAAATTTTCCCAAGTGTGATACTCGAAACCAATAACTGGAATTGCCTAGTGGAAAATTACACCCACCATTCTAATGGGGCGAGTTTCTACTTTCTGATGCAGCAGGAATTCCTCGAGTTCGTCAATCCGTTCGCGAGATATGGGAGTTTGAAGTTAAGGAATGGTTGTGAGACCATCACAATTTTCGGAAGTCTGATACTCGAAACCAATAACTACTATGGCCTAGGGGAAAAATACACATACCTTTGTAATCGGGCGAGTATCTACTTTCAGATGCAACTGGAATTTCTCGAGTTCGTCAATCCGTTGGCGAGATATGGGCGTTCGAAGTTAAGGAATGGTTGAGAAACCATCAAAATTTTCGCAATTCTGATGCTAGAAACGAATAACTGGAATGACCTAGGGAAAGAGTAAACACACCATTGTAATCGGTCGACTTTCTACTTTCAGATGAAACAGGAAATAATCGAGTTCGTCAATCCGTTCTTGAGATATGGGAGTTTGAAGTTAAGGAATGCTTGAGAAACCATCAAAATTATCGCAAGTCTGATACTCGAAACCAATAACGACAAAGCCCTAGAGGAAAAATACACATACCTTTGTAATCGGGCGAGTTTATACTTTCAGATGCAACAGGAATTTCTCGAGCTCGTCAATCCGTTCGCGAGATATGGGAGTTTAAAGTTAAGGAATGGTTGAGAAACCATCAAAATTTTCGCAAGTCTGATACTTGAAACCAATAACTGGAATGGCCTAGGGGAAAATTACACACACCATTCTAATGGGGCGAGTTTCTACTTTCAGATGCAACAGGAATTTCTCGAGCTCGTCAATCCGTTCGCGAGATCTCGGAGTTTGAAGTTAAGGAATGGTTGAGAAACCATCAAAATTTTCGCAAGTCTGATACACGAAACCAATAACTACTATGGCCTAGGGCAAAAATACACATACCGTTGTAATCGGGCAAGTTTCTACTTTCAAGTGCAACAGGAATTTCTCGAGTTCGTCAATCCGTTCGCGAGATATGGGAGTTTGATGTTAAGGAATGCTTGAGAAACCATCAAAATTTTCGCAAGACTGACACTCGAAACCAATAACTACAAAGTCCTAGGGGAAAAATACACATACCTTTGTAATCGGGCGAGTTTATAATTTCAGATGCAACAGGAATTTCTCGAGCTCGTCAATCCGTTCGCGAGATATGGGAGTTTGAAATTAAGGAATGGTTGAGAAACCACAAAAATTTTCACAAGTCTGATACTCGAAACCAATAACTGGAATGGCCTAGTGGAAAAGTACACACACAATTGTAATTGGGCGAGTTTCTACTTTCTTATGCAACAGGAAATCCTCGAGTTCGTCAATCCGTTCGCGAGATATGGGAATTTGAATTTAAGGAATGGTTGAGAAACCACAAAAATTTTCGCAAGTCTGATACTCGAAACAAATAACTGGAACGGCCTAGGGGAAAAGTACAAACACCATTGTAATCGGGCAAGTTTCTACTTTCAGATGCAACAGGAATTCCTCGAGTTCGTCATTCCGTTCGCGAGATATGGGAGTTTGAAGTTAAGGAATGGTTGTGAGACCATCACAATTTTCGGAAGTCTGAAACTCGAAACCAATAACTACTATGGCCTAGGGGAAAAATACACATACCTTTGTAATCGGGCGAGTCTCTACTTTCAGATGCAACACGAATTTCTCGAGTTCGTCAATCCGTTCGCGAGATATGGGAGTTTGAAGTTAAGGAATGGTTGAGAAACCATCAAAATTTTCGCAAGTCTGATACACGAAACCATTAACTACTATGGCCTAGGGCAAAAATACACATACCGTTGTAATCGGGCAAGTTTCTACTTTCAAGTGCAACAGGAATTTCTCGAGTTCGTCATTCCGTTCGCGAGATATGGGAGTCCGAAGTTAAGGAATGGTTGAGAGACCATCACCATTTTCGCAAGTCTGATACTCGAAACCAATAACTACTATGGCCTAGGGCAAAAATACACATACCGTTGTAATCGGACGAGTTTCTGCTTTCAGATGCAACAGGAATTTCTCGAGTTCGTCGATTCGTTCGCGAGATATGGGAGTTTAAAGTTAAGGAATGGTTGAGAAACCATCAAAACTTTCGCAAGTCTGATACTTGAAACCAATAACTGGAATGGCCTAGGGGAAAATTACACACACCATTCTAATGGGGCGAGTTTCTACTTTCAGATGCAACAGGAATTTCTCGAGTTCGTCAATCCGTTCGCTTGATATGGGAGTTTGAAGGTAAGGAATTGTTGAGAAACCATCAAAATTTTCGCAAGTGTGATACTCGAAACCAATAACTGGAATGGCCTAGGGGAAAAGTACACACACCATTGTAATGGGGCGAGTTTCTACTTTCAGATGCAACAGGAATTCCTCGAGTTCGTCATTCCGTTCGCGAGATATGGGAGTTTGAAGTTAAGGAATGGTTGAGAAACCATCAAAATTTTCGCAAGTGTGATACTCGAAACCAATAACTGGAATGGCCTAGGGGAAAAGTACACACACCGTTGTAATGGGGCGAGTTTTTACTTTCTGATGCAACAGGAATTCCTCGAGTTCGTCAATCCGTTCGCGAGATATGGGAGTTTGAAGTTGAGGAATGGTTGTGAGACCATCACAATTTTCGGAAGTCTGATACTCGAAACCAATAACTACTATGGCCTAGGGGAAAAATACACATACCTTTGTAATCGGGCGAGTTTCTACTTTCAGATGCTACAGGAATTTCTCCAGTTCGTCAGTCCGTTCGCGAGATATGGGAGATTGAAGTTAAGGAATGGTTGAGAAACCATCAAAATTTTCGCAATTCTGATGCAAGAAACGCATAACTGGAGTGACCTAGGGAAAAAGTACACACACTATTGTAATCGGTCGACTTTCTACTTTCAGATGCAACAGGAAATAATCGAGTTCGTCAATCCGTTCGCGAGATATGGGAGTTTGAAGTTAAGGAATGCTTGAGAAACCATCAAAATTTTCGCAAGTCTGTTACTCGAAACCAATAACTACAAAGCCCTAGAGGAAAAATACACATACCTTTGTAATCGGGCGAGTTTATACTTTCAGATGCAACAGGAATTTCTCGAGCTCGTCAATCCGTTCGCGAGATATGGGAGTTTGAAGTTAAGGAATGTTTGAGGAACTATCAAGATTTTCGCAAGTCTGATACTCGAAACAAATAACTGGAACGGCCAAGGGGAAAAGTACAAACACCATTGGAATCGGGCAAGTTTCTACTTTCAGATGCAACAGGAATTCCTCGAGTTCGTCATTCCGTTCGCGAGATATGGGAGTCTGAGGTTAAGGAATGGTTGAGAGAACATCACCATTTTCGCAAGTCTGATACTCGAAACCAATAACTACAATGGCCTAGGGCAAACATACCTTTGTAATCGGGCGAGTTTATCCTTTCAGATGCAACAGGAATTTCTCGAGCTCG
Source organism: Ptiloglossa arizonensis (assembly GCF_051014685.1). NCBI lineage: Eukaryota > Metazoa > Arthropoda > Insecta > Hymenoptera > Colletidae > Ptiloglossa > Ptiloglossa arizonensis. Next base: position 19,561 of record NW_027478634.1, read on the forward strand.
TCAATCGTTCGCGAGATATGGGAGTTTGAAATTAAGGAACGGTTGAGAAACCATCAAAATTTTTGCAAAACTGATACTCGAAACCAGTAACTGGGATGGCCTAGGGGAAAAGTACACACACCATTGTAATGGAGCGAGTTTCTGCTTTCAGATGCAACAGGAATTTCTCGAGTTCGTCAATTCGTTCGCGAGATATGTGAGTTTGAAATTAAGGAATGGTTGAGAGACCATCACCATTTTCGCAAGTCTGATACTCGAAACCAATAACTACTATGGCCTAGGGCAAAAATACACATACCGTTGTAATCGGACGAGTTTCTGCTTTCAGATGCAACAGGAATTTCTCGAGTTCGTCAATTCGTTCGCGAGATATGGGAGTTTGAAGTTAAGGAATGGTTGAGAAACCATCAAAATTTTCGCAAGTGTGATACTCGAAACCAATAACTGGAATGGCCTAGGGGAAAAGTACACACACCGTTGTAATGGGGCGAGATTCTACTTTCTGATGCAACAGGAATTCCTCGAGTTCGTCAATCCGTTCGCGAGATATGGGAGTTTGAAGTTAAGGAATGGTTGTGAGACCATCACAATTTTCGGAAGTCTGATACTCGAAACCAATAACTACTATGGCCTAGGGGAAAAATACACATACCTTTGTAATCTGTAGACTTTCTACTTTCATATGCAACAGGAAATAATCGAGTTCGTCAATCCGTTCGCGAGATATGGGAGTTTGAAGTTAAGGAATGCTTGAGAAACCATCAAAATTTTCGCAAATCTGATACTTGAAACCAATAACTACAAAGCCCTAGGGGAAAAATACACATACCTTTGTAATCGGGCGAGTTTCTACTTTCAGATGCTACAGGAATTTCTCGAGTTCGTCAATCCGTTCGCGAGATATGGAAGATTGAAGTTAAGGAGTGGTTGAGAAACCATCAAAATTTTCGCAAGTCTGATACTCGAAACAAATAACTGGAACGGCCTAGGGGAAAAGTACAAACACCATTGTAATCGGGCAAGTTTCTACTTTCAAGTGCAACAGGAATTTCTCGAGTTCGTCAATCCGTTCGCGAGATATGGGAGTTTGAAGTTAAGAAATGCTTGAGAAACCATCAAAATTTTCGCAAGTCTGATACTCGAAACCAATAACTACAAAGCCCTAGGGGAGTAATACACACACCATTGTAATGGGTCGAGTTTCCGCTTTCAGATGCAACAGGAATTTCTCGAGTTCGTCAATCCGTTCGCGAGATATGGGAGTTTGAATTTAAGGAATGCTTGAGAAACCATCAAAATTCTCGCAAGTCTGATACTCGAAACCAATAACTACAAAGTCCTAGGGGAAAAATTCACATACCTTTGTAATCGGGCGAGTTTATACTTTCAGATGCAACAGGAATTTCTCGAGCTCGTCAATCGTTCGCGAGATATGGGAGTTTGAAATTAAGGAACGGTTGAGAAACCATCAAAATTTTTGCAAAACTGATACTCGAAACCAGTAACTGGGATGGCCTAGGGGAAAAGTACACACACCATTGTAATGGAGCGAGTTTCTGCTTTCAGATGCAACAGGAATTTCTCGAGTTCGTCAATTCGTTCGCGAGATATGTGAGTTTGAAATTAAGGAATGGTTGAGAGACCATCACCATTTTCGCAAGTCTGATACTCGAAACCAATAACTACTATGGCCCAGGGCAAAAATACACATACCGTTGTAATCGGACGAGTTTCTGCTTTCAGCTGCAACAGGAATTTCTCGAGTTCGTCAATTCGTTCGCGAGATATGGGAGTTTGAAGTTAAGGAATGGTTGAGAAACCATCAAAATTTTCGCAAGTCTGATACTCGAAACCAATAACTACAAAGGCCTAGGGGAAAAGTACACACACCATTGTAATGGAGCGAGTTTCTGCTTTCAGATGCAACAGGAATTTCTCGAGTTCGTCAATTCGTTCGCGAGATATGTGAGTTTGAAATTAAGGAATGGTTGAGAGACCATCACCATTTTCGCAAGTCTGATACTCGAAACCAATAACTACTATGGCCTAGGGCAAAAATACACATACCGTTGTAATCGGACGAGTTTCTGCTTTCAGCTGCAACAGGAATTTCTCGAGTTCGTCAATTCGTTCGCGAGATATGGGAGTTTGAAGTTAAGGAATGGTTGAGAAACCATCAAAATTTTCGCAAGTGTGATACTCGAAACCAATAACTGGAATGGCCTAGGGGAAAAGTACACACACCGTTGTAATGGGGCGAGATTCTACTTTCTGATGCAACAGGAATTCCTCGAGTTCGTCAATCCGTTCGCGAGATATGGGAGTTTGAAGTTAAGGAATGGTTGAGAAACCATCAAAATTTTCGCAAGTGTGATACTCGAAACCAATAACTGGAATGGCCTAGTGGAAAAGTACACACACCATTGTAATTGGGCGAGTTTCTACTTTCTGATGCAACAGGAAATCCTCGAGTTCGTCAATCCGTTCGCGATATATGGGAGTTTGAAGTTAAGGAATGGTTGTGAGACCATCACAATTTTCGGAAGTCTGATACTCGAAACCAATAACTACTATGGCCTAGGGGAAAAATACACATACTTTTGTAATCTGTAGACTTTCTACTTTCATATGCAACAGGAAATAATCGTGTTCGTCAATCCGTTCGCGAGATATGGGAGTTTGAAGTTAAGGAATGCTTGAGAAACCATCAAAATTTTCGCAAATCTGATACTTGAAACCAATAACTACAAAGCCCTAGGGGAAAAATACACATACCTTTGTAATCGGGCGAGCTTATACTTTCAGATGCAACAGGAATTTCTCGAGCTCGTCAATCCGTTCGCGAGATATGGGAGTTTGAAGTTAAGGAATGCTTGAGAAACCATCAAAATTTTCGCAAGTCTGATACTCGAAACAAATAACTACAAAGGCCTAGGGGAAAAATACACATACCTTTGTAATCGGGCGAGTTTCTACTTTCAGATGCTACAGGAATTTCTCGAGTTCGTCAATCCGTTCGCGAGATATGGGAGTTTGAAGTTAAGAAATGCTTGAGAAACCATCAAAATTTTCGCAAGTCTGATACTCGAAACCAATAACTACAAAGCCCTAGGGGAGAAATACACACACCATTGTAATGGGGCGAGTTTCCGCTTTCAGATGCAACAGGAATTTCTCGAGTTCGTCAATCCGTTCGCGAGATATGGGAGTTTGAATTTAAGGAATGCTTGAGAAACCATCAAAATTTTCGCAAGTCTGACACTCGAAACCAATAACTACAAAGCCCTAGGGGAAAAATACACACACCATTGTAATCGGGCCAGTTTCAGCTTTCAAGTGCAACAGGAATTTCTCGAGTTCGCCAATCCGTTCGCGAGGTATCGGAGTTTGAAGTTAAGGAATGCTTGAGAAACCATCAAAATTCTCGCAAGTCTGATACTCGAAACCAATAACTACAAAGGCCTAGGGGAAAAATTCACATACCTTTGTCATCGGGCGAGTTTATACTTTCAGATGCAACAGGAATTTCTCGAGCTCGTCAATCGTTCGCGAGATATGGGAGTTTGAAATTAAGGAACGGTTGAGAAACCATCAAAATTTCGCAAAATTGATACTCGAAACCAAAAACTGGAATGGCCCAGGGGAAAAGTACACACACCATTGTAATCGGGCCAGTTTCAGCTTTCAAGTGCAACAGGAATTTCTCGAGTTCGCCAATCCGTTCGCGAGGTATCGGAGTTTGAAGTTAATGAATGGTTGAGAGACCATCACCATTTTCGCAAGTCTGATACTCGAAACCAATAACTACTATGGCCTAGGGCAAAAATACACGTACCGTTGTAATCGGACGAGTTTCTGCTTTCAGATGCAACAGGAATTTCTCGAGCTCGTCAATCGTTCGCGAGATATGGGAGTTTGAAATTAAGGAACGGTTGAGAAACCATCAAAATTTTCGCAAAACTGATACTCGAAACCAATAACCGGAATGGCCTAGGGGAAAAGTACACACACCATTGTAATGCGGCGAGTTTCTACTTTCAGATGCAACAGGAATTCCTCGAGTTCGTCATTCCGTTCGCGAGAAATGGGAGTCTCAAGTTAAGGAATGGTTGAGAGACCATCACCATTTTCGCAAGTCTGATACTCGAAACCAATAACTACTATGGCCTAGGACAAAAATACACATACCGTTGTAATCGGACGAGTTTCTGCTTTCAGATGCAACAGGAATTTCTCGAGTTCGTCAATTCGGTCGCGAGATATGGGAGTTTGAAATTAAGGAATGGTTGAGAAACCATCAAAATTTTCGCAAGTGTGATACTCGAAACCAATAACTGGAATGGCCTAGTGGAAAAGTACACACACCATTGTAATTGGGCGAGTTTCTACTTTCTGATGCAGCAGGAATTCCTCGAGTTCGTCAATCCGTTCGCGAGATATGGGAGTTTGAAATTAAGGAATGGTTGAGAAACAACAAAAACTTCGCAAGTCTGATACTCGAAACCAATAACTGGAACGGCCTAGGGGAAAAGTACACACACCATTGTAATCGGGCCAGTTTCTACTTTCAAGTGCAACAGGAATTTCTCGAGTTCGCCAATCCGTTCGCGAGGTATCGGAGTTTGAAGTTAAGGAATGGTTCAGAAACCATCAAAATTTTCGCAAGTCTGATACTCGAAACCAATAACTACTATGGCCTAGGGCAAAAATACAAATACCGTTGTAATCGGGCGAGTTTCTGCATTTGGATGCAGCAGGAATTTCTCGAGTTCGTCAATCCGTTCGCGAGATATGGGAGTTTGAAGTTAAGGAATGCTTGAGAAACCATCAAAATTGTCGCAAGTCTGATACTCGAAACCAATAAGTACAAAGGCCTAGGGGAAAAATACACATACCTTTGTAATCGGGCGAGTTTATACTTTCAGATGCAACAGGAATTTCTCGAGCTCGTCAATCGATCGCGAGATATGGGATTTTGAAATTAAGGAACGGTTGAGAAACCATCAAAATTTTCGCAAATCTGATACTCGAAGCCAATAACTGGAATGGCCTAGGGCAAAAGTACACACACCATTGTAATGGGGCGAGTTTCTACTTTCAGATGCAACAGGGATTCCTCGAGTTCGTCATTCCGTTCGCGAGATATGGGAGTCTGAAGTTAAGGAATGGTTGAGAGAACATCACCATTTTCGCAAGTCTGATACTCGAAACCAATAACTACAATGGCCTAGGGCAAACATACCTTTGTAATCGGGCGAGTTTATGCTTTCAGATGCAACAGGAATTTCTCGAGCTCGTCAATCGTTCGCGAGATATGGGAGTTTGAAATTAAGGAACGGTTGAGAAACCATCAAAATTTTCGCAAAACTGATACTCGAAACCAATAACTGGAATGGCCTTGGGGAAAGGTACACACACCATTGTAATGGGGCGAGTTTCTACATTCTGATGCAACAGGAATTCCTCGAGTTCGTCAATCCGTTCGCGAGATATGGGAGTTTGAAGTTAAGGAATGGTTGAGAAACCATCAAAATTTTCGCAAGTGTGATACTCGAAACCAATAACTGGAATGGCCTAGTGGAAAAGTACACACACCATTGTAATTGGGCGAGTTTCTACTTTCTGATGCAACAGGAAATCCTCGAGTTCGTCAATCCGTTCGCGAGATATGGGAGTTTGAAGTTATGGAATGGTTGTGAGACCATCACAATTTTCGGAAGTCTGATACTCGAAACCAATAACTACAATGGCCTAGGGCAAACATACCTTTGTAATCGGGCGAGTTTATGCTTTCAGATGCAACAGGACTTTCTCGAGCTCGTCAATCGTTCGCGAGATATGGGAGTTTGAAATTAAGGAACGGTTGAGAAACCATCAAAATTTTCGCAAAACTGATACTCGAAACCAATAACTGGAATGGCCTAGGGGAAGAGTACACACACCATTGTAATTGGGCGAGTTTCTACTTTCTGATGCAGCAGGAATTCCACGAGTTCGTCTATCCGTTCGCGAGATATGGGAGTTTGAAATTAAGGAACGGTTGAGAAACCATCAAAATTTTCGCAAAACTGATACTCGAAACCAATAACTGGGATGGCCTAGGGGAAAAGTACACACACCATTGTAATCGGGCCAGTTTCTACTTTCAAGTGCAGCAAGAATTTCTCGAGTTCGCCAATCCGTTCGCGAGGCATCGGAGTTTGAAGTTAAGGAATGGTAGAGAAACCATCAAAATTTTCACAAGTCTGATACTCGAAACCAATAACTACTGTGGCCTATGGCAAAAATACAAATACCGTTGTAATCGGGCGAGTTTCTGCTTTTGGATGCAACAGGAATTTCTCGAGTTCGTCAATCCGTTCCCGAGATATGGGAGTTTGAAGTTAAGGAATGCTTGAGAAACCATCAAAATTTTCGCAAGTGTGATACTCGAAACCAATAACTGGAATGGCCTAGGCGAAAAGTACACACACCATTGTAATGGGGCGAGTTCCTACTTTCAGTTGCAACAGGAATTCCTCGAGTTCGTCATTCCGTTCGCGAGATATGGGAGTCTGAAGTTAAGGAATGGTTGTGAGACCATCACAATTTTCGGAAGTCTGATACTCGAAACCAATAACTACTATGGCCTAGGGGAAAAATACACATACCTTTGTAATCGGGCGAGTTTCTGCTTTCAGATGCAACTGGAATTTCTCGAGTTCGTCAATCCGTTCGCGAGATATGGGCGTTCGAAGTTAAGGAATGGTTGAGAAACCATCAAAATTTTCGCAATTCTGATGCTAGAAACGAATAACTGGAATGACCAAGGGAAAGAGTACACACACCATTGTAATCGGTCGACTTTCTACTTTCAGATGAAACAGGAAATAATCGAGTTCGTCAATCCGTTCGCGAGATATGGGAGTTTGAAGTTAAGGAATGCTTGAGAAACCATCAAAATTTTCGCAAGTCTGATACTCGAAACCAATAACTACAAAGCCCTAGAGGAAAAATACACATACCTTTGTAATCGGGCGAGTTTATACTTTCAGATGCAACAGGAATTTCTCCAGCTCGTCAATCCGTTCGCGAGATATGGGAGTTTGAAATTAAGGAATGGTTGAGAAACCACAAAAATTTTCGCAAGTCTGATACTCGAAACCAATAACTGGAATGGCCTAGTGGAAAAGTACACACTCCGTTGTAATGGGGCGAGTTTTTACTTTCTGATGCAACAGGAAATCCTCGAGTTCGTCAATCCGTTCGCGATATATGGGAGTTTGAAGTTAAGGAATGGTTGAGAAACCATCAAAATTTTCGCAAGTGTGATACTCGAAACCAATAACTGGAATGGCCTAGGGGAAAAGTACACACTCCTTTGTAATGGGGCGAGTTTTTACTTTCTGATGCAACAGGAATTCCTCGAGTTCGTCAATCCGTTAGCGAGATATGGGAGTTTGAAGTTAAGGAATGGTTGAGAAACCATCAAAATTTTCGCAAGTGTGATACTCGAAACCAATAACTGGAATGGCCTAGTGGAAAAGTACACACACCATTGTAATTGTGCAAGTTTCTACTTTCTGATGCAGCAGGAATTCCTCGAGTTCGTCAATCCGTTCGCGAGATATGGGAGTTTGAACTTAAGGAATGGTTGTGAGACCATCACAATTTTCGGAAGTCTGATACTCGAAACCAATAACTACTATGGCCTAGGGGAAAAATACACATACCTTTGTAATCGGGCGAGTCTCTACTTTCAGATGCAACAGGAATTTCTCGAGTTCGTCAATCCGTTCGCGAGATATGGGAGTTTGAAATTAAGGAATGCTTGAGAAACCATCAAAATTTTCGCAAAACTGATACTCGAAACCAATAACTGGAATGGCCTAGGGCAAAAGTACACACACCACTGTAATGGGGCGAGTTTCTACTTTCAGATGCAACAGGAATTCCTCGAGTTCGTCAATCCGTTCGCGAGATATGGGAGTTTGAAGATAAGGAATGCTTGAGAAACCATCAAAATTTTCCCAAGTGTGATACTCGAAACCAATAACTGGAATGGCCTAGTGGAAAATTACACCCACCATTGTAATCGGGCCAGTTTCTACTTTCAAGTGCAACAGGAATTTCTCGAGTTCGCCAATCCGTTCGCGAGGTATCGGAGTTTGAAGTTAAGGAATGGTTCAGAAACCATCAAAATTTTCGCAAGTCTGATACTCGAAACCAATAACTACTATGGCCTAGGGCAAAAATACAAATACCGTTGTAATCGGGCGAGTTTCTGCATTTGGATGCAGCAGGAATTTCTCGAGTTCGTCAATCCGTTCGCGAGATATGGGAGTTTGAAGTTAAGGAATGCTTGAGAAACCATCAAAATTGTCGCAAGTCTGATACTCGAAACCAATAAGTACAAAGGCCTAGGGGAAAAATACACATACCTTTGTAATCGGGCGAGTTTATACTTTCAGATGCAACAGGAATTTCTCGAGCTCGTCAATCGATCGCGAGATATGGGATTTTGAAATTAAGGAACGGTTGAGAAACCATCAAAATTTTCGCAAATCTGATACTCGAAGCCAATAACTGGAATGGCCTAGGGCAAAAGTACACACACCATTGTAATGGGGCGAGTTTCTACTTTCAGATGCAACAGGGATTCCTCGAGTTCGTCATTCCGTTCGCGAGATATGGGAGTCTGAAGTTAAGGAATGGTTGAGAGAACATCACCATTTTCGCAAGTCTGATACTCGAAACCAATAACTACAATGGCCTAGGGCAAACATACCTTTGTAATCGGGCGAGTTTATGCTTTCAGATGCAACAGGAATTTCTCGAGCTCGTCAATCGTTCGCGAGATATGGGAGTTTGAAATTAAGGAACGGTTGAGAAACCATCAAAATTTTCGCAAAACTGATACTCGAAACCAATAACTGGAATGGCCTTGGGGAAAGGTACACACACCATTGTAATGGGGCGAGTTTCTACATTCTGATGCAACAGGAATTCCTCGAGTTCGTCAATCCGTTCGCGAGATATGGGAGTTTGAAGTTAAGGAATGGTTGAGAAACCATCAAAATTTTCGCAAGTGTGATACTCGAAACCAATAACTGGAATGGCCTAGTGGAAAAGTACACACACCATTGTAATTGGGCGAGTTTCTACTTTCTGATGCAACAGGAAATCCTCGAGTTCGTCAATCCGTTCGCGATATATGGGAGTTTGAAGTTAAGGAATGGTTGTGAGACCATCACAATTTTCGGAAGTCTGATACTCGAAACCAATAACTACTATGGCCTAGGGGAAAAATACACATACCTTTGTAATCGGGCGAGTCTCTACTTTCAGATGCAACACGAATTTCTCGAGTTCGTCAATCCGTTCGCGAGATATGGGAGTTTGAAGTTAAGGAATGCTTGAGAAACCATCAAAATTTTCGCAAAACTGATACTCGAAACCAATAACTGGAATGGCCTAGGGCAAAAGTACACACACCATTGTAATGGGGCGAGTTTCTACTTTCAGATGCAACAGGAATTTCTCGAGCTCGTCAATCCGTTCGCGAGATCTCGGAGTTTGAAGTTAAGGAATGGTTGAGAAACCATCAAAATTTTCGCAAATCTGATACACGAAACCAATAACTACTATGGCCTAGGGCAAAAATACACATACCGTTGTAATCGGGCAAGTTTCTACTTTCAAGTGCAACAGGAATTTCTCGAGTTCGTCATTCCGTTCGCGAGATATGGGAGTCCGAAGTTAAGGAATGGTTGAGAGACCATCACCATTTTCGCAAGTCTGATACTCGAAACCAATAACTACTATGGCCTAGGGCAAAAATACACATACCGTGGTAATCGGACGAGTTTCTGCTTTCAGATGCAACAGGAATTTCTCGAGTTCGTCGATTCGTTCGCGAGATATGGGAGTTTAAAGTTAAGGAATGGTTGAGAAACCTTCAAAACTTTCGCAAGTCTGATACTTGAAACCAATAACTGGAATGGCCTAGGGGAAAATTACACACACCATTCTAATGGGGCGAGTTTCTACTTTCAGATGCAACAGGAATTTCTCGAACTCGTCAATCCGTTCGCGAGATATCGGAGTTTGAAGTTAAGGAATGTTTGAGAAACCATCAAAATTTTCGCAAGTCTGACACTCGAAACCAATAACTACTATGGCCTAGGGCAAAAATACACATACCGTTGTAATCGGGCAAGTTTCTACTTTCAAGTGCAACAGGAATTTCTCGAGTTCGTCAATCCGTTCGCGAGATATGGGAGTTTGATGTTAAGGAATGCTTGAGAAACCATCAAAATTTTCGCAAGACTGACACTCGAAACCAATTACTACAAAGTCCTAGGGGAAAAATACACATACCTTTCTAATCGGGCGAGTTTATACTTTCAGATGCAACAGGAATTTCTCGAGCTCGTCAATCCGTTCGCGAGATATGGGAGTTTGAAATTAAGGAATGGTTGAGAAACCACAAAAATTTTCGCAAGTCTGATACTCGAAACCAATAACTCGAATGGCCTAGTGGAAAAGTACACACACAATTGTAATTGGGCGAGTTTCTACTTTCTTATGCAACAAGAAATCCTCGAGTTCGTCAATCCGTTCGCGATATATGGGAGTTTGAAGTTAAGGAATGGTTGTGAGACCATCACAATTTTCGGAAGTCTGATACTCGAGACCAATAACTACTATGGCCTAGGGGAAAAATACACATACCTTTGTAATCGGGCGAGTCTCTACTTTCAGATGCAACACGAATTTCTCGAGTTCGTCAATCCGTTCGCGAGATATGGGAGTTTGAAGTTAAGGAATGCTTGAGAAGCCATCAAAATTTTCGCAAAACTGATACTCGAAACCAATAACTGGAATGGCCTAGGGCAAAAGTACACACACCACTGTAATGGGGCGAGTTTCTACTTTCAGATGCAACAGGAATTCCTCGAGTTCGTCAATCCGTTCGCGAGATATGGGAGTTTGAAGTTAAGGAATGCTTGAGAAACCATCAAAATTTTCCCAAGTGTGATACTCGAAACCAATAACTGGAATGGCCTAGTGGAAAATTACACCCACCATTCTAATGGGGCGAGTTTCTACTTTCTGATGCAGCAGGAATTCCTCGAGTTCGTCAATCCGTTCGCGAGATATGGGAGTTTGAAGTTAAGGAATGGTTGTGAGACCATCACAATTTTCGGAAGTCTGATACTCGAAACCAATAACTACTATGGCCTAGGGGAAAAATACACATACCTTTGTAATCGGGCGAGTATCTACTTTCAGATGCAACTGGAATTTCTCGAGTTCGTCAATCCGTTCGCGAGATATGGGCGTTCGAAGTTAAGGAATGGTTGAGAAACCATCAAAATTTTCGCAATTCTGATGCTAGAAACGAATAACTGGAATGACCTAGGGAAAGAGTAAACACACCATTGTAATCGGTCGACTTTCTACTTTCAGATGAAACAGGAAATAATCGAGTTCGTCAATCCGTTCGCGAGATATGGGAGTTTGAAGTTAAGGAATGCTTGAGAAACCATCAAAATTATCGCAAGTCTGATACTCGAAACCAATAACGACAAAGCCCTAGAGGAAAAATACACATACCTTTGTAATCGGGCGAGTTTATACTTTCAGATGCAACAGGAATTTCTCGAGCTCGTCAATCCGTTCGCGAGATATGGGAGTTTAAAGTTAAGGAATGGTTGAGAAACCATCAAAATTTTCGCAAGTCTGATACTTGAAACCAATAACTGGAATGGCCTAGGGGAAAATTACACACACCATTCTAATGGGGCGAGTTTCTACTTTCAGATGCAACAGGAATTTCTCGAGCTCGTCAATCCGTTCGCGAGATCTCGGAGTTTGAAGTTAAGGAATGGTTGAGAAACCATCAAAATTTTCGCAAGTCTGATACACGAAACCAATAACTACTATGGCCTAGGGCAAAAATACACATACCGTTGTAATCGGGCAAGTTTCTACTTTCAAGTGCAACAGGAATTTCTCGAGTTCGTCAATCCGTTCGCGAGATATGGGAGTTTGATGTTAAGGAATGCTTGAGAAACCATCAAAATTTTCGCAAGACTGACACTCGAAACCAATAACTACAAAGTCCTAGGGGAAAAATACACATACCTTTGTAATCGGGCGAGTCTCTACTTTCAGATGCAACACGAATTTCTCGAGTTCGTCAATCCGTTCGCGAGATATGGGAGTTTGAAGTTAAGGAATGCTTGAGAAACCATCAAAATTTTCGCAAAACTGATACTCGAAACCAATAACTGGAATGGCCTAGGGCAAAAGTACACACACCGTTGTAATGGGGCGAGTTTCTAATTTCAGATGCAACAGGAATTTCTCGAGCTCGTCAATCCGTTCGCGAGATCTCGGAGTTTGAAGTTAAGGAATGGTTGAGAAACCATCAAAATTTTCGCAAGTCTGATACACGAAACCAATAACTACTATGGCCTAGGGCAAAAATACACATACCGTTGTAATCGGGCAAGTTTCTACTTTCAAGTGCAACAGGAATTTCTCGAGTTCGTCATTCCGTTCGCGAGATATGGGAGTCCGAAGTTAAGGAATGGTTGAGAGACCATCACCATTTTCGCAAGTCTGATACTCGAAACCAATAACTACTATGGCCTAGGGCAAAAATACACATACCGTGGTAATCGGACGAGTTTCTGCTTTCAGATGCAACAGGAATTTCTCGAGTTCGTCGATTCGTTCGCGAGATATGGGAGTTTAAAGTTAAGGAATGGTTGAAAAACCATCAAAACTTTCGCAAGTCTGATACTTGAAACCAATAACTGGAATGGCCTAGGGGAAAATTACACACACCATTCTAATGGGGCGAGTTTCTACTTTCAGATGCAACAGGAATTTCTCGAACTCGTCAATCCGTTCGCGAGATATCGGAGTTTGAAGTTAAGGAATGTTTGAGAAACCATCAAAATTTTCGCAAGTCTGACACTCGAAACCAATAACTACTATGGCCTAGGGCAAAAATACACATACCGTTGTAATCGGGCAAGTTTCTACTTTCAAGTGCAACAGGAATTTCTCGAGTTCGTCAATCCGTTCGCGAGATATGGGAGTTTGATGTTAAGGAATGCTTGAGAAACCATCAAAATTTTCGCAAGACTGACACTCGAAACCAATTACTACAAAGTCCTAGGGGAAAAATACACATACCTTTCTAATCGGGCGAGTTTATACTTTCAGATGCAACAGGAATTTCTCGAGCTCGTCAATCCGTTCGCGAGATATGGGAGTTTGAAATTAAGGAATGGTTGAGAAACCACAAAAATTTTCGCAAGTCTGATACTCGAAACCAATAACTGGAATGGCCTAGTGGAAAAGTACACACACAATTGTAATTGGGCGAGTTTCTACTTTCTTATGCAACAGGAAATCCTCGAGTTCGTCAATCCGTTCGCGATATATGGGAGTTTGAAGTTAAGGAATGGTTGTGAGACCATCACAATTTTCGGAAGTCTGATACTCGAGACCAATAACTACTATGGCCTAGGGGAAAAATACACATACCTTTGTAATCGGGCGAGTCTCTACTTTCAGATGCAACACGAATTTCTCGAGTTCGTCAATCCGTTCGCGAGATATGGGAGTTTGAAGTTAAGGAATGCTTGAGAAGCCATCAAAATTTTCGCAAAACTGATACTCGAAACCAATAACTGGAATGGCCTAGGGCAAAAGTACACACACCATTGTAATGGGGCGAGTTTCTACTTTCAGATGCAACAGGAATTTCTCGAGCTCGTCAATCCGTTCGCGAGATCTTGGAGTTTGAAGTTAAGGAATGGTTGAGAAACCATCAAAATTTTCGCAAGTCTGATACACGAAACCAATAACTACTATGGCCTAGGGCAAAAATACACATACCGTTGTAATCGGGCAAGTTTCTACTTTCAAGTGCAACAGGAATTTCTCGAGTTCGTCATTCCGTTCGCGAGATATGGGAGTCCTAAGTTAAGGAATGGTTGAGAGACCATCACCATTTTCGCAAGTCTGATACTCGAAACCAATAACTACTATGGCCTAGGGCAAAAATACACATACCGTTGTAATCGGACGAGTTTCTGCTTTCAGATGCAACAGGAATTTCTCGAGTTCGTCGATTCGTTCGCGAGATATGGGAGTTTAAAGTTAAGGAATGGTTGAGAAACCATCAAAATTTTCGCAAGTCTGATACTTGAAACCAATAACTGGAATGGCCTAGGGGAAAATTACACACACCATTCTAATGGGGCGAGTTTCTACTTTCAGATGCAACAGGAATTTCTCGAGCTCGTCAATCCGTTCGCGAGATATCGGAGTTTGAAGTTAAGGAATGTTTGAGAAACCATCAAAATTTTCGCAAGACTGACACTCGAAACCAATTACTACAAAGTCCTAGGGGAAAAATACACATACCTTTGTAATCGGGCGAGTTTCTACTTTCAAGTGCAACAGGAATTTCTCGAGTTCGTCAATCCGTTCGCGAGATATGGGAGTTTGATGTTAAGGAATGCTTGAGAAACCATCAAAATTTTCGCAAGACTGACACTCGAAACCAATTACTACAAAGTCCTAGGGGAAAAATACACATACCTTTGTAATCGGGCGAGTTTATACTTTCAGATGCAACAGGAATTTCTCGAGCTCGTCAATCCGTTCGCGAGATATGGGAGTTTGAAATTAAGGAATGGTTGAGAAACCACAAAAATTTTCGCAAGTCTGATACTCGAAACCAATAACTGGAATGGCCTAGTGGAAAAGTACACACACCATTGTAATTGGGCGAGTTTCTACTTTCTGATGCAGCAGGAATTCCTCGAGTTCGTCAATCCGTTCGCGAGATATGGGAGTTTGAAGTTAAGGAATGGTTGTGAGACCATCACAATTTTCGGAAGTCTGATACTCGAAACCAATAACTACTATGGCCTAGGGGAAAAATACACATACCTTTGTAATCGGGCGAGTTTCTACTTTCAGATGCTACAGGAATTTCTCGAGTTCGTCAATCCGTTCGCGAGATATGGGAGATTGAAGTTAAGGAATGGTTGAGAAACCATCAAAATTTTCGCAATTCTGATGCAAGAAACGCATAACTGGAGTGACCTAGGGAAAAAGTACACACACTATTGTAATCGGACGACTTTCTACTTTCAGATGCAACAGGAAATAATCGAGTTCGTCAATCCGTTCGCGAGATATGGGAGTTTGAAGTTAAGGAATGCTTGAGAAACCATCAAAATTTTCGCAAGTCTGATACTCGAAACCAATAACTACAAAGCCCTAGAGGAAAAATACACATACCTTTGTAATCGGGCGAGTTTATACTTTCAGATGCAACAGGAATTTCTCGAGCTCGTCAATCCGTTCGCGAGATATGGGAGTTTGAAGTTAAGGAATGGTTGAGGAACCATCAAAATTTTCGCAAGTCTGATACTCGAAACAAATAACTGGAACGGCCTAGGGGAAAAGTACAAACACCATTGTAATCGGGCAAGTTTCTACTTTCAGATGCAACAGCAATTCCTCGAGTTCGTCATTCCGTTCGCGAGATATGGGAGTCTGAAGTTAAGGAATGGTTGAGAGAAAATTCACCATTTTCGCAAGTCTGATACTCGAAACCAATAACTACAATGGCCCAGGGCAAACATACCTTTGTAATCGGGCGAGTTTATGCTTTCAGTTGCAACAGGAATTTCTCGAGCTCGTCAATCGTTCGCGAGATATGGGAGTTTGAAATTAAGGAACGGTTGAGAAACCATCAAAATTTTCGCAAAACTGATACTCGAAACCAATAACTGGAATGGCCTAGGGGAAGAGTACACATACCGTTGTAATCGGGCGAGTTTCTGCTTTCAGATGCAATAGGAAATTCTCGAGTTCGTCAATCCGTTCGCTTGATATGGGAGTTTGAAGTTAAGGAATGGTTGAGAAACCATCAAAATTTTCGCAAGTCTGATACTCGAAACCAATAACTACAAATGCCTAGGGGGAAAACACACATATCCTTGTAATCGGGCGAGTTTCTACTTTCAGATGCAACAGGAATTTCTCGAGTTCGTCAATCCGTTCGCGAGATATGGGAGTTCAAAGTTAAGGAATGGTTGAGAAACCATCACAATTTTCGCAAGTCTGATACTCGAAATCAATAAATACTATGGCCTAGGGGAAAAATACACATACCGTTGTAATCGGGCGAGTTTCTGCTTTCAGATGCAATAGGTAATTCTCGAGTCCGTCAATCCGTTCGCGGGATATGGGAGTTTGAAGTTAAGGAATGGTTGAGAAATCATCAAAATTTTCGCAAGTCTGATACTCGAATTCAATAACTACTATGGCCTAGGGCAAAACTACACATACCGTTGTAATCGGGCGACTTTCTACTTTCAGATGCAACAGGAAGTTCTCGAGTTCGTCAATCCGTTCGCGAGATATGGAAGTTTGAAGTTAAGGAATGCTTGAGAAACCATCAAAATTTTCGCTGGTCTGATACTCGAATCCAATAACTACAATGGCCTGGGGGAAAATACACATACCGTTGTAATCGGGCGAGTTTCTACTTTCAGATGCAACAGGAATTTCTCGAGTTCGTCAATCCGTTCGCGGGATATGGGAATTTGAAGTTAAGGAATGGTTGAGAAACCATCAAAATTTTCGCTGGTCTGATACGCGAAACCAATAACTGGAATGGCCTAGGGGAAAAGTATACACACCATTGCAATCGGGCGAGTTTCTACTTTCAGATGCAACAGGAGTTTCTCGAGTTCGTCAATCCGTTCGCGAGATATGGGAGTTTGAAATTAAGGAATGGTTGAGAAACCATCATAATTTTCGCAAGTCTGATACGCGAAACCAATAACTACAATGGCCTAGGGGAAAGATACACATACCCTTGTAATCGGGCGAGTTTCTGCTTTCAGATGCAATAGCAAATTCTCGTGTTCGTCAATCCGTTCGCGAGAAATGGAAGTGTGAAAATAAGGAATGGTTGAGAAACCATCAAAATTTTCGCAAGTCTGATACTCGAAACCAATAACTACAAAGGCCTAGGGGGAAAACACACATATCTTTGTAATCGGGCGAGTTTCTACTTTCAGATGCAATAGGAATTTCTAGCGTTCGTCAATCCGTTCGCGAGATATGGGAGTTTGAAGATAAGGGATGGTTGAGAAACCATCAAAATTTTCGCAAGTCTGATACTCGAAACCAATAACTGGAATGGCCTAGGGGAAAAGTACACATACCGTTGCAATCGGGCGACTTTCTACTTTCACATGCAACATGAATTTCTCGAGTTCGTCAATCCGTTCACGAGATATGGGAGTTTGAAGTTAAGGAATGGTTGAGAAACCATCAAAATTTTCGCAAGTCTGATACCCGAAACCAATAACTACAAATGCCTAGGGGAAAAATACACATACCATTGTAATCGGGCGAGATTCTTCTTTCACATGCAACAGAAATTTCTCGAGTTCGTCAATGCGTTCGCGAGATATGGGAGTTTGAAGTTAAGGAATGCTTGAGAAATCATCCAAATTTTCGCAAGTCTGATACTCGAATCCAATAACTACTATGGCCTTGGGCAAAAATACACATACCGTTGTAATCGGGCGAGATTCTGCTTTCAGATGCAATAGGAAATTCTCGAGTTCGTCAATCCGTTCGCTTGATATGGAAGTTTGAAGTTAAGGAATGCTTGAGAAACCATCAAAATTTTCGCTGTCCTGATACTCGAAACCAACATCTGGAATGGCCTAGGGGAAAAGTACACACACCGTTGTAATCGCGCGAGTTTCTGCTATCAGATGCAATAGGAAATTCTCGAGTTCGTCACTCCGTTCGCGAGATATGGAAGCGTGAAAATAAGGAATGGTTGAGAAACCATCAAAATTTTCGCAAGTCTGATACTCGAAACCAATAACTACAAAGGACTAGGAGAAAAATACACATACCTTTGTAATCGGGCGACTTTCTACTTTCACATGCAACAGGAATTTCTCGAGTTCGTCAATCCGTTCGTGAGATATGGGAGTTTGAAGTTAAGGAATGGTTGAGAAACCATAAAAATTTTCACTGGTCTGATACTCGAAACCAATAACTACTATGGCCTAGGCCAAAAATGCACATACCGTTGTAATCGGGAGAGTTTCTGCTTTCAGATGCAACAGGAATTTCTCGAGTTCGTCAACCCGTTCGCGAGATATGGGAGTTTGAAGTTAAGGAATGGTTGAGAAACCATCAAAATTTTCGCTGGTCTAATACTCGAAACCAATAACTGGAATGGCCTAGGGGAAAAGTACACACACCGTTGTAATCGGGCGAGTTTCTGCTATCAGATGCAATAGGAAATTCTCGAGTTCGTCACTCCGTTCGCGAGATATGGAAGCGTGAAAATAAGGAATGGTTGAGAAACCATCAAAATTTTCGCAAGTCTGATACTCGAAACCAATAACTACAAAGGCCTAGGAGAAAAATACACATACCTTTGTAATCGGGCGACTTTCTACTTTCACATGCAACAGGAATTTCTCGAGTTCGTCAATCCGTTCGTGAGATATGGGAGTTTGAAGTTAAGGAATGGTTGAGAAACCATAAAAATTTTCACTGGTCTGATACTCGAAACCAATAACTACTATGGCCTAGGGCAAAAATGCACATACCGTTGTAATCGGGAGAGTTTCTGCTTTCAGATGCAACAGGAATTTCTCGAGTTCGTCAATCCGTTCGCGAGATATGGGAGTTTGAATTTAAGGAATTGTTGAGAAACCATCAAAATTTTCGCAATTCTGATGCTAGAAACGAATAACTGGAATGGCCAAGGGGAAAAGTACACACAACATTGTAATCTGGCGGGTTTCTACTTTCAGATGCAATAGGAAATTCTCGAGTTCGTCAATCCGTTCGCGAGATATGGGAGTTTGAAGTTAAGGAATGGTTGAGAAACCATCAAAATTTTCGCAAGTGTGATACTCGAAACCAATAACTACAAAGGCCTAGGGGAAAAATACACATACCGCTGTGATCGGGCGAGTTTCTGCTTTCAGATGCAATAGGAAATTCTCGAGTTCGTCAATCCGTTCGCGAGATATGGAAGTTTGAAGTTAAGAAATGATTTGCGAATCAAAATTTTCGCAAGTCTGATACTCGAAACCAATAACTGGAATGACCTAGGGGAAAAGTACACACACCATTGTAATCGGGCGAGTTTCTACTTCCACATGCAACAGGAATTTCTCGAGTTCGTCAATCCGTCCGCGAGAAATGGGAGTCTGAAGTTAAGGAATGGTTGAGAAACCATCAAAATTTTCGCTGGTCTAATACTCGAAACCAATAACTGGATCGGCCTAGGGGAAAAGTACACACACCATTGTAATCGGGCGGGTTTCTACTTTCAGATACAATAGGAATTTCTCGAGTTCGTCAATCCGTTCGCGGGATATGGGAATTTGAAGTTAAGGAATGGCAGAGAAATCATCAAAATTTTCGCAAGTCTGATACTCGAATCCAATAACTATTATGGCCTAGGGCAAAAATACACATACCGTTGTAATCGGGCGAGTTTCTGCTTTCAGATGCAATAGGAAATTCTCGAGTTCGTCAATCCGTTCGCGAGATATGGAAGTTTGAAGTTAAGGAATGATTGAGAAACCATCAAAATTTTCGCAAGTCTGATACTCGAAACCAATAACTGGAATGGCCTAGGGGAAAAGTACATACAGCATTGTAATCGGGCGAGTTTCTACTTCCACATGCAACAGGAATTTCTCGAGTTCGTCAATCCGTTCGCGAGAAATGGGAGTCTGAAGTTAAGGAATGGTTGAGAAACCATCAAAATTTTCGCTGGTCTAATACTCGAAACCAATAACTGGAATGGCCGAGGGGAAAAGTACACACACCATTGTAATCGGGCGGGTTTCTACTTTCAGATACAATAGGAATTTCTCGAGTTCGTCAATCAGGTCGCGGGATATGGGAATTTGAAGTTAAGGAATGGCTGAGAAATCATCAAAATTTTCGCAAGTCTGATACTCGAATCCAATAACTATTATGGCCTAGGGCAAAAATACACACACCATTGTAATCTGGCGGGTTTCTACTTTCAGATGCAATAGGAATTTCTCGAGTTCGTCATTCCGTTCGCGAAATATGGGAGTTTGAAGTTAAGGAGTGGTTGAGAAACCATCCAAATGTTCACTGGTCTGATACTCGAAACCAATAACTGGAATGGCCTAGGGGAAAAGTACACATACCATTGTAATCTGGCGGGTTTCTACTCTCAGATGCAATAGGAATTTCTCGAGTTCGTCATTCCGTTCGCGAAATATGGGAGTTTGAAGTTAAGGAGTGGTTGAGAAACCATCAAAATTTTCGCAAGTCAGATTCTCGAAACCAATAACTACTATGGCCTAGGGCAAAAATACAAATACCATTGTAATCGGGCTAGTTTCTACTTTCAGATGCAACAGGAATTTCTCGAGTTCGTCAATCCGTTCGCGAGATATGGGAGTTTGAAGTTAAGGAATGGTTGAGAAACCATCAAAATTTTCGCAAGTCTGATACTCGAAACCAATAACTACTATGGCCTAGGTCAAAAATGCACATACCGTTGTAATCGGGCGAGTTTCTGCTTTCAGATGCAGCAGGAGTTTCTCGAGTTCGTCAATCCGTTCGCGAGATATGGGAGTTTGAAGTTAAGGAATGGTTGAGAAACCATCAAAATTTTCGCTGGTCTGATACTCGAAACCAACAACTGGAATGGCCTAGGGAAAAAGTACACACACCGTTGTAATCGGGCTAGTTTCTACTTTCAGATGCAACAGGAATTTCTCGAGTTCGTCAATCCGTTCGCGAGATATGGGAGTTTGAAGTTAAGGAATGGTTGAGAAACCATCAAAATTATCGCAAGTCTGATACTCGAAACCAATAACTGGAATGGCCTAGGGGAAAAGTACACATACCATTGTAATCGGGCGAGTTTCTTCTTTCAGATGCAACAGGAATTTCTCGAGTTCGTCAATCCGTTCGCGAGAAGTGTGAGTTTGAATTTATGGAATGATTGAGAAACCATCAAAATTTTCGCAAGTCTGATACTCGAAACCAATAACTACTATGGCCTAGGTCAAAAATGCACATACCGTTGTAATCGGGCGAGTTTCTGCTTTCAGATGCAACAGGAGTTTCTCGAGTTCGTCAATCCGTTCGCGAGATATGGGAGGTTGAAGTTAAGGAATGGTTGAGAAACCATCAAAATTTTCGCTGGTCTGATACTCGAAACCAACAACTGGAATGGCCTAGGGAAAAAGTACACACGCCGTTGTAATCGGGCTAGTTTCTACTATCAGATGCAACAGGAATTTCTCGAGTTCGTCAATTCGTTCGCGAGATATGGGAGTTTGAAATTAAGGAATGGTTGAGAAACCATCAAAATTTTCGCAAGTGTGATACTCGAAACCAATAACTGGAATGGCCTAGGGGAAAAGTACACACACCATTGTAATGGGGCGAGTTTCTACTTTCTTATGCAACAGGAAATCCTCGAGTTCGTCAATCCGTTCGCGATATATGGGAGTTTGAAGTTAAGGAATGGTTGAGAAACCATCAAAATTTTCGCAAGTCTGATACACGAAACCAATAACTACTATGGCCTAGGGCAAAAATACACATACCGTTGTAATCGGGCGAGTTTCTGCTTTCAGATGCAACAGGAGTTTCTCGAGTTCGTCAATCCGTTCGCGAGATATGGGAGTTTGAAGTTAAGGAATGCTTGAGAAACCATCAAAATTTTCGCAAGTCTGATACTCGAAACCAATAACTACAAAGCCCTAGAGGAAAAATACACATACCTTTGTAATCGGGCGAGTTTATACTTTCAGATGCAACAGGAATTTCTCGAGCTCGTCAATCCGTTCGCGAGATATGGGAGTTTGAAGTTAAGGAATGGTTGAGGAACCATCAAAATTTTCGCAAGTCTGATACTCGAAACAAATAACTGGAACGGCCTAGGGGAAAAGTACGAACACCATTGTAATCGGGCAAGTTTCTACTTTCAGATGCAACAGCAATTCCTCGAGTTCGTCATTCCGTTCGCGAGATATGGGAGTCTGAAGTTAAGGAATGGTTGAGAGAACATCACCATTTTCGCAAGTCTGATACTCGAAACCAATAACTACAATGGCCTAGGGCAAACATACCTTTGTAATCGGGCGAGTTTATGCTTTCAGTTGCAACAGGAATTTCTCGAGCTCGTCAATCGTTCGCGAGATATGGGAGTTTGAAATTAAGGAACGGTTGAGAAACCATCAAAATTTTCGCAAAACTGATACTCGAAACCAATAACTGGAATGGCCTAGGGGAAGAGTACACATACCGTTGTAATCGGGCGAGTTTCTGCTTTCAGATGCAATAGGAAATTCTCGAGTTCGTCAATCCGTTCGCGAGATATGGGAGTTTGAAGTTAAGGAATGGTTGAGAAACCATCAAAATTTTCGCAAGTCTGATACTCGAAACCAATAACTACAAATGCCTAAGGGAAAAATACACATACCATTTGATCGGGCGAGATTCTACTTTCACATGCAACAGGAATTTCTCGAGTTCGTCAATGCGTTCGCGAGATATGGGAATTTGAATTTAAGGAATGGTTGAGAAACCACAAAAATTTTCGCAAGTCTGATACTCGAAACAAATAACTGGAACGGCCTAGGGGAAAAGTACAAACACCATTGTAATCGGGCAAGTTTCTACTTTCAGATGCAACAGGAATTCCTCGAGCTCGTCAATCCGTTCGCGAGATCTCGGAGTTTGAAGTTAAGGAATGGTTGAGAAACCATCAAAATTTTCGCAAGTCTGATACACGAAACCAATAACTACTATGGCCTAGGGCAAAAATACACATACCGTTGTAATCGGGCAAGTTTCTACTTTCAAGTGCAACAGGAATTTCTCGAGTTCGTCAATCCGTTCGCGAGATATGGGAGTTTGATGTTAAGGAATGCTTGAGAAACCATCAAAATTTTCGCAAGACTGACACTCGAAACCAATAACTACAAAGTCCTAGGGGAAAAATACAAATACCATTGTAATCGGGCTAGTTTCTACTTTCAGATGCAACAGGAATTTCTCGAGTTCGTCAATCCGTTCGCGAGATATGGGAGTTTGAAGTTAAGGAATGGTTGAGAAACCATCAAAATTTTCGCAAGTCTGATACTCGAAACCAATAACTACTATGGCCTAGGTCAAAAATGCACATACCGTTGTAATCGGGCGAGTTTCTGCTTTCAGATGCAGCAGGAGTTTCTCGAGTTCGTCAATCCGTTCGCGAGATATGGGAGTTTGAAGTTAAGGAATGGTTGAGAAACCATCAAAATTTTCGCTGGTCTGATACTCGAAACCAACAACTGGAATGGCCTAGGGAAAAAGTACACACACCGTTGTAATCGGGCTAGTTTCTACTTTCAGATGCAACAGGAATTTCTCGAGTTCGTCAATCCGTTCGCGAGATATGGGAGTTTGAAGTTAAGGAATGGTTGAGAAACCATCAAAATTATCGCAAGTCTGATACTCGAAACCAATAACTGGAATGGCCTAGGGGAAAAGTACACATACCATTGTAATCGGGCGAGTTTCTTCTTTCAGATGCAACAGGAATTTCTCGAGTTCGTCAATCCGTTCGCGAGAAGTGTGAGTTTGAAGTTATGGAATGATTGAGAAACCATCAAAATTTTCGCAAGTCTGATACTCGAAACCAATAACTACTATGGCCTAGGTCAAAAATGCACATACCGTTGTAATCGGGCGAGTTTCTGCTTTCAGATGCAACAGGAGTTTCTCGAGTTCGTCAATCCGTTCGCGAGATATGGGAGGTTGAAGTTAAGGAATGGTTGAGAAACCATCAAAATTTTCGCTGGTCTGATACTCGAAACCAACAACTGGAATGGCCTAGGGAAAAAGTACACACGCCGTTGTAATCGGGCTAGTTTCTACTATCAGATGCAACAGGAATTTCTCGAGTTCGTCAATTCGTTCGCGAGATATGGGAGTTTGAAATTAAGGAATGGTTGAGAAACCATCAAAATTTTCGCAAGTGTGATACTCGAAACCAATAACTGGAATGGCCTAGGGGAAAAGTACACACACCATTGTAATGGGGCGAGTTTCTACTTTCTTATGCAACAGGAAATCCTCGAGTTCGTCAATCCGTTCGCGATATATGGGAGTTTGAAGTTAAGGAATGGTTGAGAAACCATCAAAATTTTCGCAAGTCTGATACACGAAACCAATAACTACTATGGCCTAGGGCAAAAATACACATACCATTTGATCGGGCGAGATTCTACTTTCACATGCAACAGGAATTTCTCGAGTTCGTCAATGCGTTCGCGAGATATGGGAATTTGAATTTAAGGAATGGTTGAGAAACCACAAAAATTTTCGCAAGTCTGATACTCGAAACAAATAACTGGAACGGCCTAGGGGAAAAGTACAAACACCATTGTAATCGGGCAAGTTTCTACTTTCAGATGCAACAGGAATTCCTCGAGCTCGTCAATCCGTTCGCGAGATCTCGGAGTTTGAAGTTAAGGAATGGTTGAGAAACCATCAAAATTTTCGCAAGTCTGATACACGAAACCAATAACTACTATGGCCTAGGGCAAAAATACACATACCGTTGTAATCGGGCAAGTTTCTACTTTCAAGTGCAACAGGAATTTCTCGAGTTCGTCAATCCGTTCGCGAGATATGGGAGTTTGATGTTAAGGAATGCTTGAGAAACCATCAAAATTTTCGCAAGACTGACACTCGAAACCAATAACTACAAAGTCCTAGGGGAAAAATACACATACCTTTGTAATCGGGCGAGTTTATACTTTCAGATGCAACAGGAATTTCTCGAGCTCGTCAATCCGTTCGCGAGATATGGGAGTTTGAAATTAAGGAATGGTTGAGAAACCACAAAAATTTTCGCAAGTCTGATACTCGAAACCAATAACTGGAATGGCCTAGTGGAAAAGTACACACACAATTGTAATTGGGCGAGTTTCTACTTTCTTATGCAACAGGAAATCCTCGAGTTCGTCAATCCGTTCGCGATATATGGGAGTTTGAAGTTAAGGAATGGTTGTGAGACCATCACAATTTTCGGAAGTCTGATACTCGAAACCAATAACTACTATGGCCTAGGGGAAAAATACACATACCTTTGTAATCGGGCGAGTCTCTACTTTCAGATGCAACACGAATTTCTCGAGTTCGTCAATCCGTTCGCGAGATATGGGAGTTTGAAGTTAAGGAATGCTTGAGAAACCATCAAAATTTTCGCAAAACTGATACTCGAAACCAATAACTGGAATGGCCTAGGGCAAAAGTACACACACCATTGTAATGGGGCGAGTTTCTACTTTCAGATGCAACAGGAATTCCTCGAGTTCGTCATTCCGTTCGCGAGATATGGGAGTCCGAAGTTAAGGAATGGATGAGAGACCATCACCATTTTCGCAAGTCTGATACTCGAAACCAATAACTACTATGGCCTAGGGCAAAAATACACATACCGTTGTAATCGGACGAGTTTCTGCTTTCAGATGCAACAGGAATTTCTCGAGTTCGTCGATTCGTTCGCGAGATATGGGAGTCTAAATTTAAGGAATGGTTGAGAAACCATCAAAATTTTCGCAAGTCTGATACTTGAAACCAATAACTGGAATGGCCTAGGGGAAAATTACACACACCATTCTAATGGGGCGAGTGTCTACTTTCAGATGCAACAGGAATTTCTCGAGTTCGTCAATCCGTTCGCGAGATATGGGAGTTTGAAGTTAAGGAATGGTTGAGAAACCATCAAAATTATCGCAAGTCTGATACTCGAAACCAATAACTGGAATGGCCTAGGGGAAAAGTACACATACCATTGTAATCGGGCGAGTTTCTTCTTTCAGATGCAACAGGAATTTCTCGAGTTCGTCAATCCGTTCGCGAGAAGTGTGAGTTTGAAGTTATGGAATGATTGAGAAACCATCAAAATTTTCGCAAGTCTGATACTCGAAACCAATAACTACTATGGCCTAGGTCAAAAATGCACATACCGTTGTAATCGGGCGAGTTTCTGCTTTCAGATGCAACAGGAGTTTCTCGAGTTCGTCAATCCGTTCGCGAGATATGGGAGGTTGAAGTTAAGGAATGGTTGAGAAACCATCAAAATTTTCGCTGGTCTGATACTCGAAACCAACAACTGGAATGGCCTAGGGAAAAAGTACACACGCCGTTGTAATCGGGCTAGTTTCTACTATCAGATGCAACAGGAATTTCTCGAGTTCGTCAATTCGTTCGCGAGATATGGGAGTTTGAAATTAAGGAATGGTTGAGAAACCATCAAAATTTTCGCAAGTGTGATACTCGAAACCAATAACTGGAATGGCCTAGGGGAAAAGTACACACACCATTGTAATGGGGCGAGTTTCTACTTTCTTATGCAACAGGAAATCCTCGAGTTCGTCAATCCGTTCGCGATATATGGGAGTTTGAAGTTAAGGAATGGTTGAGAAACCATCAAAATTTTCGCAAGTCTGATACACGAAACCAATAACTACTATGGCCTAGGGCAAAAATACACATACCATTTGATCGGGCGAGATTCTACTTTCACATGCAACAGGAATTTCTCGAGTTCGTAAATGCGTTCGCGAGATATGGGAATTTGAATTTAAGGAATGGTTGAGAAACCACAAAAATTTTCGCAAGTCTGATACTCGAAACAAATAACTGGAACGGCCTAGGGGAAAAGTACAAACACCATTGTAATCGGGCAAGTTTCTACTTTCAGATGCAACAGGAATTCCTCGAGCTCGTCAATCCGTTCGCGAGATCTCGGAGTTTGAAGTTAAGGAATGGTTGAGAAACCATCAAAATTTTCGCAAGTCTGATACACGAAACCAATAACTACTATGGCCTAGGGCAAAAATACACATACCGTTGTAATCGGGCAAGTTTCTACTTTCAAGTGCAACAGGAATTTCTCGAGTTCGTCAATCCGTTCGCGAGATATGGGAGTTTGATGTTAAGGAATGCTTGAGAAACCATCAAAATTTTCGCAAGTCTGACACTCGAAACCAATAACTACTATGGCCTAGGGCAAAAATACACATACCGTTGTAATCGGGCAAGTTTCTACTTTCAAGTGCAACAGGAATTTCTCGAGTTAGTCAATCCGTTCGCGAGATATGGGAGTTTGATGTTAAGGAATGCTTGAGAAACCATCAAAATTTTCGCAAGACTGACACTCGAAACCAATTACTACAAAGTCCTAGGGGAAAAATACACATACCTTTGTAATCGGGCGAGTTTATACTTTCAGATGCAACAGGAATTTCTCGAGCTCGTCAATCCGTTCGCGAGATATGGGAGTTTGAAATTAAGGAATGGTTGAGAAACCACAAAAATTTTCGCAAGTCTGATACTCGAAACCAATAACTGGAATGGCCTAGTGGAAAAGTACACACACAATTGTAATTGGGCGAGTTTCTACTTTCTTATGCAAAAGGAAATCCTCGAGTTCGTCAATCCGTTCGCGATAGATGGGAGTTTGAAGTTAAGGAATGGTTGAGAAACCATCAAAATTTTCGCAAGTGTTATACTCGAAACCAATAACTGGAATGGCGTAGGGGAAAAGTACACACTCCGTTGTAATGGGGCGAGTTTTTACTTTCTGATGCAACAGGAATTCCTCGAGTTCGTCAATCCGTTCGCGAGATATGGGAGTTTGAAGTTAAGGAATGGTTGAGAAACCATCAAAATTTTCGCAAGTGTGATACTCGAAACCAATAACTGGAATGGCCTAGTGGAAAAGTACACACACCATTGTAATTGGGCAAGTTTCTACTTTCTGATGCAGCAGGAATTCCTCGAGTTCGTCAATCCGTTCGCGAGATATGGGAGTTTGAACTTAAGGAATGGTTGTGAGACCATCACAATTTTCGGAAGTCTGATACTCGAAACCAATAACTACTATGGCCTATTGGAAAAATACACATACCTTTGTAATCGGGCGAGTCTCTACTTTCAGATGCAACATGAATTTCTCGAGTTCGTCAATCCGTTCGCGAGATATGGGAGTTTAAAGTTAAGGAATGCTTGAGAAACCATCAAAATTTTCGCAAAACTGATACTCGAAACCAATAACTGGAATGGCCTAGGGCAAAAGTACACACACCATTGTAATGGGGCGAGTTTCTACTTTCAGATGCAACAGGAATTCCTCGAGTTCCTCAATCCGTTCGCGAGATATGGGAGTTTGAAGTTAAGGAATGGTTGAGAAACCATCAAAATTTTCGCAAGTGTGATACTCGAAACCAATAACTGGAATGGCCTAGTGGAAAAGTACACACACCATTGTAATTGGGCGAGTATCTACTTTCTGATGCAGCAGGAATTCCTCTAGTTCGTCAATCCGTTCGCGAGATATGGGAGTTTGAAGTTAAGGAATGGTTGTGAGACCATCACAATTTTCGGAAGTCTGATACTCGAAACCAATAACTACTATGGCCTAGGGGAAAAATACACATACCTTTGTAATCGGGCGAGTTTCTACTTTCAGATGCTACAGGAATTTCTCGAGTTCGTCAATCCGTTCGCGAGATATGGGAGATTGAAGTTAAGGAATGGTTGAGAAACCATCAAAATTTTCGCAATTCTGATGCAAGAAACGCATAACTGGAGTGACCTAGGGAAAAAGTACACACACTATTGTAATCGGACGACTTTCTACTTTCAGATGCAACAGGAAATAATCGAGTTCGTCAATCCGTTCGCGAGATATGGGAGTTTGAAGTTAAGGTATGCTTGAGAAACCATCAAAATTTTCGCAAGTCTGATACTCGAAACAAATAACTGGAACGGCCTAGGGGAAAAGTACAAACACCATTGTAATCGGGCAAGTTTCTACTTTCAGATGCAACAGCAATTCCTCGAGTTCGTCATTCCGTTCGCGAGATATGGGAGTCTGAAGTTAAGGAATGGTTGAGAGAACATCACCATTTTCGCAAGTCTGATACTCGAAACCAATAACTACAATGGCCTAGGGCAAACATACCTTTGTAATCGGGCGAGTTTATGCTTTCAGTTGCAACAGGAATTTCTCGAGCTCGTCAATCGTTCGCGAGATATGGGAGTTTGAAATTGAGGAACGGTTGAGAAACCATCAAAATTTTCGCAAAACTGATACTCGAAACCAATAACTGGAATGGCCTAGGGGAAGAGTACACATACCGTTGTAATCGGGCGAGTTTCTGCTTTCAGATGCAATAGGAAATTCTCGAGTTCGTCAATGCGTTCGCGAGATATGGGAGTTTGAAGTTAAGGAATGGTTGAGAAACCATCAAAATTTTCGCAAGTCTGATACTCGAAACCAATAACTACAAATGCCAGGGGAAAAATACACATACCATTTGATCGGGCGAGATTCTACTTTCACATGCAACAGGAATTTCTCGAGTTCGTCAATGCGTTCGCGAGATATGGGAATTTGAATTTAAGGAATGGTTGAGAAACCACAAAAATTTTCGCAAGTCTGATACTCGAAACAAATAACTGGAACGGCCTAGGGGAAAAGTACAAACACCATTGTAATCGGGCAAGTTTCTACTTTCAGATGCAACAGGAATTCCTCGAGTTCGTCATTCCGTTCGCGAGATATGGGAGTTTGAAATTAAGGAATGGTTGAGATACCATCATAATTTTCGCAAGTCTGATACGCGAAACCAATAACTACAATGGCCTAGGGGAAAGATACACATACCGTTGTATTCGGATGAGTTTCTGCTTTCAGATGCAACAGGAATTTCTCGAGTTCGTCAATCCGTTCGCGGGATATGGGAGTTTGAATTTAAGGAATGGTTGAGAAACCATCAAAATTTTCGCTGCTCTGATACTCGAACCCAATAACTGGAATGCCATAGGGGAAAAGTACACATACCATTGTAATCGGGCGAGTTTCTACATTCAGATGCAACAGGAATTTCTCGAGATCGTCAATCCGTTCGCGAGATATGGGAGTTTGAAGCTAAGGAATGGTTGAGAAACCATCAAAATTTTCGCAAGTCTGATACTCGAAACCAATAACTACAAATGCCTAGGGGGAAAACACACATATCTTAGTAATCGGGCGAGTTTCTACTTTCAGATGCAACAGGAATTTCTCGAGTTCGTCAATCCGTTCGCGAGAAGTGTGAGTTTGAAGTTATGGAATGATTGAGAAACCATCAAAATTTTCGCAAGTCTGATACTCGAAACCAATAACTACTATGGCCTAGGTCAAAAATGCACATACCGTTGTAATCGGGCGAGTTTCTGCTTTCAGATGCAACAGGAGTTTCTCGAGTTCGTCAATCCGTTCGCGAGATATGGGAGTTTGAAGTTAAGGAATGGTTGAGAAACCATCAAAATTTTCGCTGGTCTGATACTCGAAACCAACAACTGGAATGGCCTAGGGAAAAAGTACACACACCGTTGTAATCGGGCTAGTTTCTACTATCAGATGCAACAGGAATTTCTCGAGTTCGTCAATCCATTCGCGAGATATCGGAGTTTGAAGTTAAGGAATGGTTGAGAAACCATCAAAATTTTCGCAAGTCTGATACACGAAACCAATAACTACTATGGCCTAGGGCAAAAATACACATACCGTTGTAATCGGGCAAGTTTCTACTTTCAAGTGCAACAGGAATTTCTCGAGTTCGTCAATCCGTTCGAGAGATATGGGAGTTTGATGTTAAGGAAATGCTGAGAACCGTCAAAATTTTCGCAAGTCTGACACTCGAAACCAATAACTACAAAGTTCCTAGGGGAAAAATACACATACCTTTGTAATCGGGCGAGTTTATACTTCAGATGCAACAGGAATTTCTCGAGCTCGTCAATCCGTTCGCGAGATATGGGAGTTTGAAATTAAGGAATGGTTGAGAAACCACAAAAATTTTCGCAAGTCTGATACTCGAAACCAATAACTGGAATGGCCTAGTGGAAAAGTACACATACAATTGTAATTGGGCGAGTTTCTACTTTCTTATGCAACAGGAAATCCTCGAGTTCGTCAATTCCGTTCGCGATATATGGGAGTTTGAAGTTAAGGAATGGTTGAGAAACCATCAAAATTTTTGCAAGTGTGATACTCGAAACCAATAACTGGAATGGCCTAGGGGAAAAGTACACACTCCGTTGTAATGGGGCGAGTTTTTACTTTCTGATGCAACAGGAATTCCTCGAGTTCGTCAATCCGTTAGCGAGATATGGGAGTTTGAAGTTAAGGAATGGTTGAGAAACCATCAAAATTTTCGCAAGTGTGATACTCGAAACCAATAACTGGAATGGCCTAGTGGAAAAGTACACACACCATTGTAATTGTGCAAGTTTCTACTTTCTGATGCAGCAGGAATTCCTCGAGTTCGACAATCCGTTCGCGAGATATGGGAGTTTGAAGTTAAGGAATGGTTGTGAGACTATCACAATTTTCGGAAGTCTGATACTCGAAACCAATAACTACTATGGCCTAGGGGAAAAAATACACATACCATTGTAATCGGGCGAGTCCCTACTTTCAGATGCAACAGGAATTTCTCGAGTTCGTCAATCCGTTCGCGAGATATGGGAGTTTGAAGTTAAGGAATGCTTGAGAAACCATCAAAATTTTCGCAAAACTGATACTCGAAACCAATAACTGGAATGGCCTAGGGCAAAAGTACACACACCATTGTAATGGGGCGAGTTTCTACTTTCAGATGCAACAGGAATTCCTCGAGTTCGTCAATCCGTTCGCGAGATATGGGAGTTTGAAGTTAAGGAATGGTTGAGAAACCATCAAAATTTTCCCAAGTGTGATACTCGAAACCAATAACTACTATGGCCTAGGGCAAAAATACACATACCGTTGTAATCGGACGAGTTTCTGCTTTCAGATGCAACAGGAATTTCTCGAGTTCGTCGATTCGTTCGCGAGATATGGGAGTTTGAAGTTAAGGAATGGTTGTGAGACCATCACAATTTTCGGAAGTCTGATACTCGAAACCAATAACTACTATGGCCTAGGGGAAAAATAAACATACCTTTGTAATCGGGCGAGTATCTACTTTCAGATGCAACTGGAATTTCTCGAGTTCGTCAATCCGTTCGCGAGATATGGGCGTTCGAAGTTAAGGAATGGTTGAGAAACCATCAAAATTTTCGCAATTCTGATGCTAGAAACGAATAACTGGAATGACCTAGGGAAAGAGAACACACACCATTGTAATCGGTCGACTTTCTACTTTCAGATGAAAGAGGAAATAATCGAGTTCGTCAATCCGTTCGCGAGATATGGGAGTTTGAAGTTAAGGAATGCTTGAGAAACCATCAAAGTTATCGCAAGTCTGATACTCGAAACCAATAACTACAAAGCCCTAGAGGAAAAATACACATACCTTTGTAATCGGGCGAGTTTATACTTTCAGATGCAACAGGAATTTCTCGAGCTCGTCAATCCGTTCGCGAGATATGGGAGTTTAAAGTTAAGGAATGGTTGAGAAACCATCAAAATTTTCGCAAGTCTGATACTTGAAACCAATAACTGGAATGGCCTAGGGGAAAATTACACACACCATTCTAATGGGGCGAGTTTCTACTTTCAGATGCAACAGGAATTTCTCGAGCTCGTCAATCCGTTCGCGAGATCTCAGAGTTTGAAGTTAAGGAATGGTTGAGAATCCATCAAAATTTTCGCAAGTCTGATACACGAAACCAATAACTACTATGGCCTAGGGCAAAAATACACATACCGTTGTAATCGGGCAAGTTTCTACTTTCAAGTGCAACAGGAATTTCTCGAGTTCGTCAATCCGTTCGCGAGATATGGGAGTTTGATGTTAAGGAATGCTTGAGAAACCATCAAAATTTTCGCAAGACTGACACTCGAAACCAATAACTACAAAGTCCTAGGGGAAAAATACACATACCTTTGTAATCGGGCGAGTTTATACTTTCAGATGCAACAGGAATTTCTCGAGCTCGTCAATCCGTTCGCGAGATATGGGAGTTTGAAGTTAAGGAATGGTTGTGAGACCATCACAATTTTCGGAAGTCTGATACTCGAAACCAATAACTACTATGGCCTAGGGGAAAAATACACATACCTTTGTAATCGGGCGAGTCTCTACTTTCAGATGCAACACGAATTTCTCGAGTTCGTCAATCCGTTCGCGAGATATGGGAGTTTGAAGTTAAGGAATGCTTGAGAAACCATCAAAATTTTCGCAAAACTGATACTCGAAACCAATAACTGGAATGGCCTAGGGCAAAAGTACACACACCATTGTAATGGGGCGAGTTTCTACTTTCAGATGCAACAGGAATTCCTCGAGTTCGTCATTCCGTTCGCGAGATATGGGAGTCCGAAGTTAAGGAATGGTTGAGAGACCATCACCATTTTCGCAAGTCTGATACTCGAAACCAATAACTACAAAGCCCTAGAGGAAAAATACACATACCGTTGTAATCGGACGAGTTTCTGCTTTCAGATGCAACAGGAATTTCTCGAGCTCGTCAATCCGTTCGCGAGATATGGGAGTTTGAAGTTAAGGAATGGTTGAGGAACCATCAAAATTTTCGCAAGTCTGATACTCGAAACAAATAACTGGAACGGCCTAGGGGAAAAGTACAAACACCATTGTAATCGGGCAAGTTTCTACTTTCAGATGCAACAGCAATTCCTCGAGTTCGTCATTCCGTTCGCGAGATATGGGAGTCTGAAGTTAAGGAATGGTTGAGAGAACATCACCATTTTCGCAAGTCTGATACTCGAAACCAATAACTACAATGGCCTAGGGCAAACATACCTTTGTAATCGGGCGAGTTTATGCTTTCAGTTGCAACAGGAATTTCTCGAGCTCGTCAATCGTTCGCGAGATATGGGAGTTTGAAATTAAGGAACGGTTGAGAAACCATCAAAATTTTCGCAAAACTGATACTCGAAACCAATAACTGGAATTGTCTAGGGGAAGAGTACACATACCGTTGTAATCGGGCGAGTTTCTGCTTTCAGATGCAATAGGAAATTCTCGAGATCGTCATTCCGTTCGCGAGATATGGGAGTTTGAAGCTAAGGAATGGTTGAGAAACCATCAAAATTTTCGCAAGTCTGATACTCGAAACCAATAACTACAAATGCCTAGGGGGAAAACACACATATCTTTGTAATCGGGCGAGTTTCTACTTTCAGATGCAACAGGAATTTCTCGAGTTCGTCAATCCGTTCGCGAGAAGTGTGAGTTTGAAGTTATGGAATGATTGAGAAACCATCAAAATTTTCGCAAGTCTGATACTCGAAACCAATAACTACTATGGCCTAGGTCAAAAATGCACATACCGTTGTAATCGGGCGAGTTTCTGCTTTCAGATGCAACAGGAGTTTCTCGAGTTCGTCAATCCGTTCGCGAGATATGGGAGTTTGAAGTTAAGGAATGGTTGAGAAACCATCAAAATTTTCGCTGGTCTGATACTCGAAACCAACAACTGGAATGGCCTAGGGAAAAAGTACACACACCGTTGTAATCGGGCTAGTTTCTACTATCAGATGCAACAGGAATTTCTCGAGTTCGTCAATCCGTTCGCGAGATATCGGAGTTTGAAGTTAAGGAATGGTTGAGAAACCATCAAAATTTTCGCAAGTCTGATACACGAAACCAATAACTACTATGGCCTAGGGCAAAAATACACATACCGTTGTAATCGGGCAAGTTTCTACTTTCAAGTGCAACAGGAATTTCTCGAGTTCGTCAATCCGTTCGAGAGATATGGGAGTTTGATGTTAAGGAATGCTTGAGAAACCGTCAAAATTTTCGCAAGTCTGACACTCGAAACCAATAACTACAAAGTCCTAGGGGAAAAATACACATACCTTTGTAATCGGGCGAGTTTATACTTTCAGATGCAACAGGAATTTCTCGAGCTCGTCAATCCGTTCGCGAGATATGGGAGTTTGAAGTTAAGGAATGGTTGAGAAACCATCAAAATTTTCGCAAGTCTGATACACGAAACCAATAACTACTATGGCCTAGGGCAAAAATACACATACCGTTGTAATCGGACGAGTTTCTGCTTTCAGATGCAACAGGAATTTCTCGAGTTCGTCGATTCGTTCGCGAGATATGGGAGTTTGAAGTTAAGGAATGGTTGTGAGACCATCACAATTTTCGGAAGTCTGATACTCGAAACCAATAACTACTATGGCCTAGGGGAAAAATAAACATACCTTTGTAATCGGGCGAGTATCTACTTTCAGATGCAACTGGAATTTCTCGAGTTCGTCAATCCGTTCGCGAGATATGGGCGTTCGAAGTTAAGGAATGGTTGAGAAACCATCAAAATTTTCGCAATTCTGATGCTAGAAACGAATAACTGGAATGACCTAGGGAAAGAGTACACACACCATTGTAATCGGTCGACTTTCTACTTTCAGATGAAACAGGAAATAATCGAGTTCGTCAATCCGTTCGCGAGATATGGGAGTTTGAAGTTAAGGAATGCTTGAGAAACCATCAAAATTATCGCAAGTCTGATACTCGAAACCAATAACTACAAAGCCCTAGAGGAAAAATACACATACCTTTGTAATCGGGCGAGTTTATACTTTCAGATGCAACAGGAATTTCTCGAGCTCGTCAATCCGTTCGCGAGATATGGGAGTTTAAAGTTAAGGAATGGTTGAGAAACCATCAAAATTTTCGCAAGTCTGATACTTGAAACCAATAACTGGAATGGCCTAGGGGAAAATTACACACACCATTCTAATGGGGCGAGTTTCTACTTTCAGATGCAACAGGAATTTCTCGAGCTCGTCAATCCGTTCGCGAGATCTCGGAGTTTGAAGTTAAGGAATGGTTGAGAAACCATCAAAATTTTCGCAAGTCTGATACACGAAACCAATAACTACTATGGCCTAGGGCAAAAATACACATACCGTTGTAATCGGGCAAGTTTCTACTTTCAAGTGCAACAGGAATTTCTCGAGTTCGTCAATCCGTTCGCGAGATATGGGAGTTTGATGTTAAGGAATGCTTGAGAAACCATCAAAATTTTCGCAAGACTGACACTCGAAACCAATAACTACAAAGTCCTAGGGGAAAAATACACATACCTTTGTAATCGGGCGAGTTTATACTTTCAGATGCAACAGGAATTTCTCGAGCTCGTCAATCCGTTCGCGAGATATGGGAGTTAGAAATTAAGGAATGGTTGAGAAACCACAAAAATTTTCGCAAGTCTGATACTCGAAACCAATAACTGGAATGGCCTAGTGGAAAAGTACACACACAATTGTAATTGGGCGAGTTTCTACTTTCTTATGCAACAGGAAATCCTCGAGTTCGTCAATCCGTTCGCGATATATGGGAGTTTGAAGTTAAGGAATGGTTGTGAGACCATCACAATTTTCGGAAGTCTGATACTCGAAACCAATAACTACTATGGCCTAGGGGAAAAATACACATACCTTTGTAATCGGGCGAGTCTCTACTTTCAGATGCAACACGAATTTCTCGAGTTCGTCAATCCGTTCGCGAGATATGGGAGTTTGAAGTTAAGGAATGCTTGAGAAACCTTCAAAATTTTCGCAAAACTGATACTCGAAACCAATAACTGGAATGGCCTAGGGCAAAAGTACACACACCATTGTAATGGGGCGAGTTTCTACTTTCAGATGCAACAGGAATTCCTCGAGTTCGTCATTCCGTTCGCGAGATATGGGAGTCCGAAGTTAAGGAATGGTTGAGAGACCATCACCATTTTCGCAAGTCTGATACTCGAAACCAATAACTACAAAGCCCTAGAGGAAAAATACACATACCGTTGTAATCGGACGAGTTTCTGCTTTCAGATGCAACAGGAATTTCTCGAGCTCGTCAATCCGTTCGCGAGATATGGGAGTTTGAAGTTAAGGAATGGTTGAGGAACCATCAAAATTTTCGCAAGTCTGATACTCGAAACAAATAACTGGAACGGCCTAGGGGAAAAGTACAAACACCATTGTAATCGGGCAAGTTTCTACTTTCAGATGCAACAGCAATTCCTCGAGTTCGTCATTCCGTTCGCGAGATATGGGAGTCTGAAGTTAAGGAATGGTTGAGAGAACATCACCATTTTCGCAAGTCTGATACTCGAAACCAATAACTACAATGGCCTAGGGCAAACATACCTTTGTAATCGGGCGAGTTTATGCTTTCAGTTGCAACAGGAATTTCTCGAGCTCGTCAATCGTTCGCGAGATATGGGAGTTTGAAATTAAGGAATGGTTGAGAAACCATCAAAATTTTCGCAAGTCTGATACTCGAAACCAATAACTACAAATGCCTAAGGGAAAAATACACATACCATTTGATCGGGCGAGATTCTACTTTCACATGCAACAGGAATTTCTCGAGTTCGTCAATGCGTTCGCGAGATATGGGAATTTGAATTTAAGGAATGGTTGAGAAACCACAAAAATTTTCGCAAGTCTGATACTCGAAACAAATAACTGGAACGGCCTAGGGGAAAAGTACAAACACCATTGTAATCGGGCAAGTTTCTACTTTCAGATGCAACAGGAATTCCTCGAGTTCGTCATTCCGTTCGCGAGATATGGGAGTTTGAAAATAAGGAATGGTTGAGATACCATCATAATTTTCGCAAGTCTGATACGCGAAACCAATAACTACAATGGCCTAGGGGAAAGACACACATACCGTTGTAATCGGGCGAGTTTCTGCTTTCAGATGCAACAGGAATTTCTCGAGTTCGTCAATCCGTTCGCGGGATATGGGAGTTTGAATTTAAGGAATGGTTGAGAAACCATCAAAATTTTCGCTGCTCTGATACTCGAACCCAATAACTGGAATGCCATAGGGGAAAAGTACACATACCATTGTAATCGGGCGAGTTTCTACATTCAGATGCAACAGGAATTTCTCGAGATCGTCAATCCGTTCGCGAGATATGGGAGTTTGAAGTTAAGGAATGGTTGAGAAACCATCAAAATTTTCGCAAGTCTGATACTCGAAACCAATAACTACAAATGCCTAGGGGGAAAACACACATATCTTTGTAATCGGGCGAGTTTCTACTTTCAGATGCAACAGGAATTTCTCGATTTCGTCAATCCGTTCGCGAGATATGGGAGTTCAAAGTTAAGGAATGGTTGAGAAACCATCACAATTTTCGCAAGTCTGATACTCGAAATCAATAAATACTATGGCCTAGGGGAAAAATACACATACCGTTGTAATCGGGCGAGTTTCTGCTTTCAGATGCAATAGGAAATTCTCGAGTTCGTCAATCCGTTCGCGGGATATGGGAGTTTGAAGTTAAGGAATGGTTGAGAAACCATCAAAATTTTCGCTGCTCTGATACTCGAACCCAATAACTGGAATGCCCTAGGGGAAAAGTACACATACCATTGTAATCGGGCGAGTTTCTACATTCAGATGCAACAGGAATTTCTCGAGTTCGTCAATCCGTTCGCGAGATATGGGAGTTTGAAGTTAAGGAATGGTTGAGAAACCATCAAAATTTTCGCAAGTCTGATACTCGAAACCAATAACTACAAATGCCTAGGGGGAAAACACACATATCTTTGTAATCGGGCGAGTTTCTACTTTCAGATGCAACAGGAATTTCTCGAGTTCGTCAATCCGTTCGCGAGATATGGGAGTTCGAAGTTAAGGAATGGTTGAGAAACCATCACAATTTTCGCAACTCTGATACTCGAAATCAATAAATACTATGGCCTAGGGGAAAAATACACATACCGTTGTAATCGGGCGAGTTTCTGCTTTCAGATGCAATAGGAAATTCTCGAGTTCGTCAATCCGTTCGCGAGATATGGGAGTTTGAATTTAAGGAATGGTTGAGAAACCATCAAAATTTTCGCAATTCTGATACTCGAAACCAATAACTACAAATGCCTAGGGGAAAAATACACATACCATTTGATCGGGAGAGATTCTACTTTCACATGCAACAGGAATTTCTCGAGTTCGTCAATGCGTTCGCGAGATATGGGAGTTTGAATTTAAGGAATGGTTGAGAAATCATCAAAATTTTCGCTGGTCTGATACGCGAAACCAATAACTACAATGGCCTAGGGGAAAGATACACATACCCTTGTGATCGGGCGAGTTTCTGCTTTCAGATGCAATAGCAAATTCTCGTGTTCGTCAATCCGTTCGCGAGAAATGGAAGTGTGAAAATAAGGAATGGTTGAGAAACCATCAAAATTTTCGCAAGTCTGATACTCGAAACCAATAACTACAAAGGCCTAGGGGGAAAACACACATATCTTTGTAATCGGGCGAGTTTCTACTTTCAGATGCAATAGGAATTTCTAGCGTTCGTCAATCCGTTCGCGAGATATGGGAGTTTGAAGTTAAGGGATGGTTGAGAAACCATCAAAATTTTCGCAAGTCTGATACTCGAAACCAATAACTGGAATGGCCTAGGGGAAAAGTACACATACCGTTGCAATCGGGCGACTTTCTACTTTCACATGCAACAGGAATTTCTCGAGTTCGTCAATCCGTTCGCGAGATATGGGAGTTTGAAGTTAAGGAATGGTTGTGAAACCATCAAAATTTTCGCAAGTCTGATACCCGAAACCAATAACTACAAATGCCTAGGGGAAAAATACACATACCATTGTAATCGGGCGAGATTCTTCTTTCACATGCAACAGGAATTTCTCGAGTTCGTCAATGCGTTCGCGAGATATGGGAGTTTGAAGTTAAGGAATGCTTTAGAAATCATCCAAATTTTCGCAAGTCTGATACTCGAATCCAATAACTACTATAGCCTTGGGCAAAAATACACATACCGTTGTAATCGGGCGAGATTCTGCTTTCAGATGCAATAGGAAATTCTCGAGTTCGTCAATCCGTTCGCTTGATATGGAAGTTTGAAGTTAAGGAATGCTTGAGAAACCATCAAAATTTTCGCTGGTCTGATACTCGAAACCAACAACTGGAATGGCCTAGGGGAAAAGTAAACACACCGTTGTAATCGGGCGAGTTTCTGCTATCAGATGCAATAGGAAATTCTCGAGTTCGTCACTCCGTTCGCGAGATATGGAAGCGTGAAAATAAGGAATGGTTGAGAAACCATCAAAATTTTCGCAAGTCTGATACTCGAAACCAATAACTACAAAGGCCTAGGAGAAAAATACACATACCTTTGTAATCGGGCGACTTTCTACTTTCACATGCAACAGGAATTTCTCGAGTTCGTCAATCCGTTCGTGAGATATGGGAGTTTGAAGTTAAGGAATGGTTGAGAAACCATAAAAATTTTCACTGGTCTGATACTCGAAACCAATAACTACTATGGCCTAGGGCAAAAATGCACATACCGTTGTAATCGGGAGAGTTTCTGCTTTCAGATGCAACAGGAATTTCTCGAGTTCGTCAATCCGTTCGCGAGATATGGGAGTTTGAATTTAAGGAATTGTTGAGAAACCATCAAAATTTTCGCAATTCTGATGCTAGAAACGAATAACTGGAATGGCCAAGGGGAAAAGAACACACAACATTGTAATTTGGCGGGTTTCTACTTTCAGATGCAATAGGAAATTCTCGAGTTCGTCAATCCGTTCGCGAGATATGGGAGTTTGAAGTTAAGGAATGGTTGAGAAACCATCAAAATTTTCGCAAGTGTGATACTCGAAACCAATAACTACAAAGGCCTAGGGGAAAAATACACATACCGTTGTAATCGGGCGAGTTTCTACTTCCACATGCAACAGGAATTTCTCGAGTTCGTCAATCCGTTCGTGAGATATGGGAGTTTGAAGTTAAGGAATGGTTGAGAAACCATAAAAATTTTCACTGGTCTGATACTCGAAACCAATAACTACTATGGCCTAGGGGAAAAATACACATACCTTTGTAATCGGGCGAGTTTCTACTGTCAGATGCTACAGGAATTTCTCGAGTTCGTCAATCCGTTCGCGAGATATGGGAGATTGAAGTTAAGGAATGGTTGAGAAACCATCAAAATTTTCGCAATTCTGATGCAAGAAACGCATAACTGGAGTGACCTAGGGAAAAAGTACACACACTATTGTAATCGGTCGAATTCCTACTTTCAGATGCAACAGGAAATAATCGAGTTCGTCAATCCGTTCGCGAGATATGGGAGTTTGAAGTTAAGGAATGCTTGAGAAACCATGAAAATTTTCGCAAGTCTGATACTCGAAACCAATAACTACAAAGCCCTAGAGGAAAAATACACATACCTTTGTAATCGCGCGAGTTTATACTTTCAGATGCAACAGGAATTTCTCGAGCTCGTCAATCCGTTCGCGAGATATGGGAGTTTGAAGTTAAGGAATGGTTGAGGAACCATCAAAATTTTCGCAAGTCTGATACTCGAAACAAATAACTGGAACGGCCTAGGGGAAAAGTACAAACACCATTGTAATCGGGCAAGTTTCTACTTTCAAGTGCAACAGGAATTTCTCGAGTTCGTCAATCCGTTCGCGAGATATGGGAGTTTGAAGTTAAGGAATGCTTGAGAAACCATCAAAATTTTCGCTAGTCTGACACTCGAAACCAATAACTACAAAACCCTAGGGTAAAAATACACATACCTTTGTAATCGGGCGAGTTTATACTTTCAGATGCAACAGGAATTTCTCGAGCTCGTCAATCCGTTCGCGAGGTATGGGAGTTTGAAATTAAGGAACGGTTGAGAAACCATCAAAATTTTTGCAAAACTGATACTCGAAACCAGTAACTGGGACGGCCTAGGGGAAAAGTACACACACCATTGTAATGGAGCGAGTTTCTGCTTTCAGATGCAACAGGAATTTCTCGAGTTCGTCAATTCCTTCGCGAGATATGTGAGTTTGAAATTAAGGAATGGTTGAGAGACCATCACCATTTTCGCAAGTCTGATACTCGAAACCAATAACTACTATGGCCTAGGGCAAAAATACACATACCGTTGTAATCGGACGAGTTTCTGCTTTCAGATGCAACAGGAATTTCTCGAGTTCGTCAATTCGTTAGCGAGATATGGGAGTTTGAAGTTAAGGAATGGTTGAGAAACCATCAAAATTTTCGCAAGTGTGATACTCGAAACCAATAACTGGAATGGCCTAGTGGAAAAGTACACACACCATTGTAATTGGGCGAGTTTCTACATTCAGATGCAACAGGAATTCCTCGAGTTCGTCATTCCGTTCGCGAGATATGGGAGTTTGAAGTTAAGGAATGGTTGAGAAACCATCAAAATTTTCGCAAGTGTGATACTCGAAACCAATAACTGGAATGGCCTAGTGGAAAAGTACACACACCATTGTAATTGGGCGAGTTTCTACTTTCTGATGCAACAGGAAATCCTCGAGTTCGTCAATCCGTTCGCGATATATGGGAGTTTGAAGCTAAGGAATGGTTGTGAGACCATCACAATTTTCGGAAGTCTGATACTCGAAACCAATAGCTACTATGGCCTAGGGGAAAAATACACATACCTTTGTAATCTGTAGACTTTCTACTTTCATATGCAACAGGAAATAATCGAGTTCGTCAATCCGTTCGCGAGATATGGGAGTTTGAAGTTAAGGAATGCTTGAGAAACCATCAAAATTTTCGCAAATCTGATACTTGAAACCAATAACTACAAAGCCCTAGGGGAAAAATTCACATACCTTTGTAATCGGGCGAGCTTATACTTTCAGATGTAACAGGAATTTCTCGAGCTCGTCAATCCGTTCGCGAGATATGGGAGTTTGAATTTAAGGAATGCTTGAGAAACCATCAAAATTTTCGCAAGTCTGATACTCGAAACAAATAACTACAAAGGCCTAGGGGAAAAATACACATACCTTTGTAATCGGGCGAGTTTCTACTTTCAGATGCCACAGGAATTTCTCGAGTTCGTCAATCCGTTCGCGAGATATGGGAGATTGAATTTAAGGAGTGGTTGAGAAACCATCAAAATTTTCGCAAGTCTGATACTCGAAACAAATAACTGGAACGGCCTCGGGGAAAAGTACAAGCACCATTGTAATCGGGCAAGTTTCTACATTCAAGTGCAACAGGAATTCCTCGAGTTCGTCAATCCGTTCGCGAGATATGGGAGTTTGAAGTTAAGGAACGGTTGAGAAACCATCAAAATTTTTGCAAAACTGATACTCGAAACCAATAACTGGAATGGCCTAGGGGAAAAGTACACACACCATTGTAATGGGGCGA
Organism: Ptiloglossa arizonensis; assembly: GCF_051014685.1. NCBI lineage: Eukaryota > Metazoa > Arthropoda > Insecta > Hymenoptera > Colletidae > Ptiloglossa > Ptiloglossa arizonensis. Next base: position 62,814 of record NW_027478634.1, read on the forward strand.
GTTTCTGCTTTCAGATGCAACAGGAATTTCTCGAGTTCATCAATTCGTTCGCGAGATATGGGAGTTTGAAATTAAGGAATGGTTGAGAAACCACAAAAATTTCGCAAGTCTGATACTCGAAACCAATAACTGGAACGGCCTAGGGGAAAAGTACACACACCATTGTAATCGGGCCAGTTTCCACTTTCAAGTGCAGCAGGAATTTCTCGAGTTCGCCAATCCGTTCGCGAGGTATCGGAGTTTGAAGTTAAGGAATGGTTGAGAAACCATCAAAATTTTCACAAGTCTGATACTCGAAACCAATAACTACTGTGGCCTAGGGCAAAAATACAAATACCGTTGTAATCGGGCGAGTTTCTGCTTTTGGATGCAACAGGAATTTCTCGAGTTCGTCAATCCGTTCCCGAGATATGGGAGTTTGAAGTTAAGGAATGCTTGAGAAACCATCAAAATTTTCGCAAGTGTGATACTCGAAACCAATAACTGGAATGGCCTAGGGGAAAAGTACACACACCATTGTAATGGGGCGAGTTTCTACTTTCAGATGCAACAGGAATTTCTCGAGTTCGTCATTCCGTTCGCGAGATATGGGAGTCTGAAGTTAAGGAATGGTTGTGAGACCATCACAATTTTCGGAAGTCTGATACTCGAAACCAATAACTACTATGGCCTAGGGGAAAAATACACATACCTTTGTAATCGGGCGAGTTTCTGCTTTCAGATGCAACTGGAATTTCTCGAGTTCGTCAATCCGTTCGCGAGATATGGGCGTTCGAAGTTAAGGAATGGTTGAGAAACCATCAAAATTTTCGCAATTCTGATGCTAGAAACGAATAACAGGAATGACCTAGGGAAAGAGTACACACACCATTGTAATCGGTCGACCTTCTACTTTCAGATGAAACAGGAAATAATCGAGTTCGTCAATCCGTTCGCGAGATATGGGTGTTTGAAGTTAAGGAATGCTTGAGAAACCATCAAAATTTTCGCAAGTCTGATACTCGAAACCAATAACTACAAAGCCCTAGAGGAAAAATACACATACCTTTGTAATCGGGCGAGTTTATACTTTCAGATGCAACAGGAATTTCTCGAGCTCGTCAATCCGTTCGGGAGATATGGGAGTTTGAAGTTAAGGAATGGTTGAGGAACCATAAAAATTTTCGCAAGTCTGACACTCGAAACCAATAACTACAAAGTCCTAGGGGAAAAATACACATACCTTTGTAATCGGGCGAGTTTATACTTTCAGATGCAGCAGGAATTTCTCGAGCTCGGCAATCCGTTCGCGAGATATGGGAGTTTAAAGTTAAGGAATGGTTGAGAAACCATCAAAATTTTCGCAAGTCTGATACTTGAAACCAATAACTGGAATGGCCTGGGGGAAAATTACACACACCATTCTAATGGGGCGAGTTTCTACTTTCAGATGCAACAGGAATTTCTCAAGCTCGTCAATCCGTTCGCGAGATATCGGAGTTTGAAGTTAAGGAATGGTTGAGAAACCATCAAAATTTTCGCAAGTCTGATACACGAAACCAATAACTACTATGGCCTAGGGCAAAAATACACATACCGTTGTAATCGGGCAAGTTTCTACTTTCAAGTGCAACAGGAATTTCTCGAGTTCGTCAATCCGTTCGCGAGATATCGGAGTTTGAAGTTAAGGAATGGTTGAGAAACCATCAAAATTTTCGCAAGTCTGATACTCGAAACCAATAACTACTATGGCCTAGGGGAAAAATACACATACGTTTGTAATCGGGCGAGTCTCTACTTTCAGATGCAACAGGAATTTCTCGAGTTCGTCAATCCGTTCGCGAGATATGGGAGTTTGAAGTTAAGGAATGCTTGAGAAACCATCAAAATTTTCGCAAAACTGATACTCGAAACCAATAACTGGAATGGCCTAGGGCAAAAGTACACACACCATTGTAATGGGGCGAGTTACTACTTTCAGATGCAACAGGAATTCCTCGAGTTCGTCATTCCGTTCGCGAGATATGGGAGTCTGAAGTTAAGGAATGGTTGTGAGACCATCACAATTTTCGGAAGTCTGATACTCGAAACCAATAACTACTATGGCCTAGGGGAAAAATACACATACCTTTGTAATCGGGCGAGTTTCTACTTTCAGATGCAACTGGAATTTTTCGAGTTCGTCAATCCGTTCGCGAGATATGGGCGTTCGAAGTTAAGGAATGGTTGAGAAACCATCAAAATTTTCGCAATTCTGATGCTAGAAACGAATAACTGGAATGACCTAGGGGAAAATTACACACACCATTCTAATGGGGCGAGTTTCTACTTTCAGATGCAACAGGAATTTCTCGAGCTCGTCAATCCGTTCGCGAGATATCGGAGTTTGAAGTTAAGGAATGGTTGAGAAACCATCAAAATTTTCGCAAGTCTGATACACGAAACCAATAACTACTATGGCCTAGGGCAAAAATACACATACCGTTGTAATCGGGCAAGTTTCTACTTTCAAGTGCAACAGGAATTTCTCGAGTTCGTCAATCCGTTCGCGAGATATGGGAGTTTGATGTTAAGGAATGCTTGAGAAACCATCAAAATTTTCGTAAGACTGACACTCGAAACCAATAACTACAAAGTCCTAGGGGAAAAATACACATACCTTTGTAATCGGGCGAGTTTATACTTTCAGATGCAACAGGAATTTCTCGAGCTCGTCAATCCGTTCGCGAGATATGGGAGTTTGAAATTAAGGAATGGTTGAGGAACCACAAAAATTTTCGCAAGTCTGATACTCGAAACCAATAACTGGAATGGCCTAGTGGAAAAGTACACACACAATTGTAATTGGGCGAGTTTCTACTTTCTTGTGCAACAGGAAATCCTCGAGTTCGTCAATCCGTTCGCGATATATGGGAGTTTGAAGTTAAGGAATGGTTGTGAGACCATCACAATTTTCGGAAGTCTGATACTCGAAACCAATAACTACGATGGCCTAGGGGGAAAATACACATACCTTTGTAATCGGGCGAGTTTCTGCTTTCAGATGCAACTGGAATTTCTCGAGTTCGTCAATCCGTTCGCGAGATATGGGCGTTCGAAGTTAAGGAATGGTTGAGAAACCATCAAAATTTTCGCAATTCTGATGCTAGAAACGAATAACAGGAATGACCTAGGGAAAGAGTACACACACCATTGTAATCGGTCGACCTTCTACTTTCAGATGAAACAGGAAATAATCGAGTTCGTCAATCCGTTCGCGAGATATGGGTGTTTGAAGTTAAGGAATGCTTGAGAAACCATCAAAATTTTCGCAAGTCTGATACTCGAAACCAATAACTACAAAGCCCTAGAGGAAAAATACACATACCTTTGTAATCGGGCGAGTTTATACTTTCAGATGCAACAGGAATTTCTCGAGCTCGTCAATCCGTTCGGGAGATATGGGAGTTTGAAGTTAAGGAATGGTTGAGGAACCATCAAAATTTTCGCAAGTCTGACACTCGAAACCAATAACTACAAAGTCCTAGGGGAAAAATACACATACCTTTGTAATCGGGCGGGTTTATACTTTCAGATGCAACAGGAATTTCTCGAGCTCGGCAATCCGTTCGCGAGATATGGGAGTTTAAAGTTAAGGAATGGTTGAGAAACCATCAAAATTTTCGCAAGTCTGATACTTGAAACCAATAACTGGAATGGCCTGGGGGAAAATTACACACACCATTCTAATGGGGCGAGTTTCTACTTTCAGATGCAACAGGAATTTCTCAAGCTCGTCAATCCGTTCGCGAGATATCGGAGTTTGAAGTTAAGGAATGGTTGAGAAACCATCAAAATTTTCGCAAGTCTGATACTCGAAACCAATAACTACTATGGGCTAGGGGAAAAATACACATACGTTTGTAATCGGGCGAGTCTCTACTTTCAGATGCAACAGGAATTTCTCGAGTTCGTCAATCCGTTCGCGAGATATGGGAGTTTGAAGTTAAGGAATGCTTGAGAAACCATCAAAATTTTCGCAAAACTGATACTCGAAACCAATAACTGGAAAGGCCTAGGGCAAAAGTACACACACCATTGTAATGGGGCGAGTTACTACTTTCAGATGCAACAGGAATTCCTCGAGTTCGTCATTCCGTTCGCGAGATATGGGAGTCTGAAGTTAAGGAATGGTTGTGAGACCATCACAATTTTCGGAAGTCTGATACTCGAAACCAATAACTACTATGGCCTAGGGGAAAAATACACATACCTTTGTAATCGGGCGAGTTTCTACTTTCAGATGCAACTGGAATTTTTCGAGTTCGTCAATCCGTTCGCGAGATATGGGCGTTCGAAGTTAAGGAATGGTTGAGAAACCATCAAAATTTTCGCAATTCTGATGCTAGAAACGAATAACTGGAATGACCTAGGGGAAAATTACACACACCATTCTAATGGGGCGAGTTTCTACTTTCAGATGCAACAGGAATTTCTCGAGCTCGTCAATCCGTTCGCGAGATATCGGAGTTTGAAGTTAAGGAATGGTTGAGAAACCATCAAAATTTTCGCAAGTCTGATACACGAAACCAATAACTACTATGGCCTAGGGCAAAAATACACATACCGTTGTAATCGGGCAAGTTTCTACTTTCAAGTGCAACAGGAATTTCTCGAGTTCGTCAATCCGTTCGCGAGATATGGGAGTTTGAGGTTAAGGAATGCTTGAGAAACCATCAAAATTTTCGTAAGACTGACACTCGAAACCAATAACTACAAAGTCCTAGGGGAAAAATACACATACCTTTGTAATCGGGCGAGTTTATACTTTCAGATGCAACAGGAATTTCTCGAGCTCGTCAATCCGTTCGCGAGATATGGGAGTTTGAAATTAAGGAATGGTTGAGGAACCACAAAAACTTTCGCAAGTCTGATACTCGAAACCAATAACTGGAATGGCCTAGTGGAAAAGTACACACACAATTGTAATTGGGCGAGTTTCTACTTTCTTATGCAACAGGAAATCCTCGAGTTCGTCAATCCGTTCGCGATATATGGGAGTTTGAAGTTAAGGAATGGTTGTGAGACCATCACAATTTTCGGAAGTCTGATACTCGAAACCAATAACTACAAAGTCCTAGGGGAAAAATACACATACCTTTGTAATCGGGCGAGTTTATACTTTCAGATGCAACAGGAATTTCTCGAGCTCGTCAATCCGTTCGCGAGATATGGGAGTTTGAAGTTAAGGAATGCTTGAGAAACCATCAAAATTTTCGCAAAACTGATACTCGAAACCAATAACTGGAATGGCCTAGGGCAAAAGTACACACACCATTGTAATGGGACGTGTTTCTACTTTCTGATGCAACAGGAATTCCTCGAGTTCGTCAATCCGTTCGCGAGATATGGGAGTTTGAAGTTAAGGAATGGTTGAGAAACCATCAAAATTTTCCCAAGTGTGATACTCGAAACCAATAACTGGAATGGCCTAGTGGAAAAGTACACACACCATTGTAATTGGGCGAGTTTCTACTTTCTAATGCAACAGGAAATCCTCGAGTTCGTCAATCCGTTCGCGATATATGGGAGTTTGAAGTTAAGGAATGGTTGTGAGACCATCACAATTTTCGGAAGTCTGATACTCGAAACCAATAACTACTATGGCCTAGGGGAAAAATACACATACCTTTGTAATCGGACGAGTTTCTGGTTTCAGATGCAATAGGAATTTCTCGAGTTCGTCAATCCGTTCGCGAGATATGGGAGTTTGAAGTTAAGGAATGGTTGAGAAACCATCAAAATTTTCGCAATTCTGATGCTAGAAACGAATAACTGGAATGACCTAGGGGAAAAGTACACCCACCATTGTAATCTGTAGACTTTCTACCTTCATATGCAACAGGAAATAATCGAGTTCGTCAATCCGTTCGCGAGATATGGGAGTTTGATGTTAAGGAATGCTTGAGAAACCATCAAAATTTTCGCAAGTCTGACACTCGAAACCAATAACTACAATGCCCTAGGGGAAAAATACACATACCTTTGTAATCGCGCGAGTTTATACTTTCAGATGCAACAGGAATTTCTCGAGTTCGTCAATTCGTTCGCGAGATATGGGAGTTTGAAGTTAAGGAATGCTTGAGAAACCATCAAAATTTTCGCAAGTCTGATAGTCGAAACCAATAACTACAAAGCCCTAGAGGAAAAATACACATACCTTTGTAATCGGCGAGTTAATACTTTCAGATGCAACAGGAATTTCTCGAGCACGTCAATCCGTTCGCGAGATATGGGAGTTTGAAGTTAAGGAATGCTTGAGAAACCATCAAAATTTTCGCTAGTCTGACACTCGAAACCAATAACTACAAAGCCCTAGGGGAAAAATACACATACCTTTGTAATCGGGCGAGTTTATACTTTCAGATGCAACAGGAATTTCTCGAGCTCGTCAATCCGTTCGCGAGATATGGGAGTTTGAAATTAAGGAACGGTTGAGAAACCATCAAAATTTTTGCAAAACTGATACTCGAAACCAGTAACTGGGATGGCCTAGGGGAAAAGTACACACACCATTGTAGTGCGGCGAGTTTCTGCTTTCAGATGCAAGAGGAATTTCTCGAGTTCGTCAATTCGTTCGCGAGATATGTGAGTTTGAAATTAAGGAATGGTTGAGAGACCATCACCATTTTCGCAAGTCTGATACTCGAAACCAATAACTACTATGGCCTAGGGCAAAAATACACATACCGTTGTAATCGGACGAGTTTCTGCTTTCAGATGCAACAGGAATTTCTCGAGTTCGTCAATTCGTTCGCGAGATATGGGAGTTTGAAATTAAGGAATGGTTGAGAAACCATCAAAATTTTCGCAAGTGTGATACTCGAAACCAATAACTGGAATGGCCTAGGGGAAAAGTACACACACCGTTGTAATGGGGCGAGTTTCTACTTTCTGATGCAACAGGAATTCCTCGAGTTCGTCAATCCGTTCGCGAGATATGGGAGTTTGAAGTTAAGGAATGGTTGAGAATCCATCAAAATTTTCGCAAGTGTGATACTCGAAACCAATAACTGGAATGGCCTAGTGGAAAAGTACACACACCATTGTAATTGGGCGAGTTTCTACTTTCTGATGCAACAGGAAATCCTCGAGTTCGTCAATCCGTTCGCGATATATGGGAGTTTGAAGTTAAGGCATGGTTGTGAGACCATCACAATTTTCGGAAGTCTGATACTCGAAACCAATAACTACTATGGCCTAGGGGAAAAATACACATACCTTTGTAATCGGACGAGTTTCTGGTTTCAGATGCAACAGGAACTTCTCGAGTTCGTCAATCCGTTCGCGAGATATAGGAGTTTGAATTTAAGGAATGGTTGAGAAACCATCAAAATTTTCGCAATTCTGATGCTAGAAACGAATAACTGGAATGACCTAGGGGAAAAGTTCACCCACCATTGTAATCTGTAGACTTTCTACTTTCATATGCAACAGGAAATAATCGAGTTCGTCAATCCGTTCGCGAGATATGGGAGTTTGAATTTAAGGAATGCTTGAGAAACCATCAAAATTTTCGCAAGTCTGATACTTGAAACCAATAACTACAAAGCCCTAGGGGAAAAATACACATACCTTTGTATTCGGGCGAGCTTATATTATACTTTCAGATGCAACAGGAATTTCTCGAGCTCGTCAATCCGTTCGCGAGATATGGGAGTTTGTAGTTAAGGAATGCTTGAGAAACCATCAAAATTTTCGCAAGTCTGATACTCGAAACAAATAACTACAAAGGCCTAGGGGAAAAATACACATACCTTTGTAATCGGGCGAGTTTCTACTTTCAGATGCTACAGGAATTTCTCGAGTTCGTCAATCCGTTCGCGAGATATGGGAGTTTGAAGTTAAGGAATGCTTGAGAAACCATCAAAATTTTCGCAAGTCTGATACTCGAAACCAATAACTACAAAGCCCTAGGGGAGAAATACTCACACCATTGTAATGGGGCGAGTTTCCGCTTTCAGATGCACCAGGAATTTCTCGAGTTCGTCAATCCGTTCGCGAGATATGGGAGTTTGAATTTAAGGAATGGTTGAGAGACCATCACCATTTTCGCAAGTCTGATACTCGAAACCAATAACTACTATGGCCTAGGGCAAAAATACACATACCGTTGTAATCGGACGAGTTTCTGCTTTCAGATGCAACAGGAATTTCTCGAGTTCGTCAATTCGTTCGCGAGATATGGGAGTTCGAAATTAAGGAATGGTTGAGAAACCATCAAAATTTTCGCAAGTGTGATACTCGAAACCAATAACTGGAATGGCCTAGGGGAAAAGTACACACATCATTGTAATGGCGCGAGTTTCTACTTTCTGATGCAACAGGAATTCCACAAGTTCGTCAATCCGTTCGCGAGATATGGGAGTTTGAAGTTAAGGAATGGTTGAGAAACCATCAAAATTTTCGCAAGTGTGATACTCGAAACCAATAACTGGAATGGCCTAGTGGAAAAGTACACACACCATTGTAATTGGGCGAGTTTCTACTTTCAGATGCAACAGGAAATCCTCGAGTTCGTCAATCCGTTCGCGATATATGGGAGTTTGAAGTTAAGGAACGGTTGTGAGACCATCACAATTTTCGGAAGTCTGATACTCGAAACCAATAACTACTATGGCCTAGGGGAAAAATACACATACCTTTGTAATCGGGCGAGTTTCTACTTTCAGATGCAACAGGAATTTCTCGAGTTCGTCAATCCGTTCGCGAGATATGGGCGTTTGAAGTTAAGGAATGGTTGAGAAACCGTCAAAATTTTCGCAGTTCTGATGCTAGAAACGAATAACTGGAATGACCTAGGGAAAGAGTACACACACCATTGTAATCGGTCGACTTTCTACTTTCAGATGCAACAGGAAATAATCGAGTTCGTCAATCCGTTCGCGAGATATGGGAGTTTGAAGTTAAGGAATGCTTGAGAAACCATCAAAATTTTCGCAAGTCTGATACTCGAAACCAATAACTACATAGCCCTAGAGGAAAAATACACATACCTTTGTAATCAGGCGAGTTTATACTTTCAGATGCAACAGGAATTTCTCCAGCTCGTCAATCCGTTCGTGAGATATCGGAGTTTGTAGTTAAGGAATGGTTGAGAAACCATCAAAATTTTCGCAAGTCTGATACACGAAACCAATAACTACTATGGCCTAGGGCAAAAATACACATACCTTTGTAATCGGGCGAGTTTCTACTTTCAAGTGCAACAGGAATTTCTCGAGTTCGTCAATCCGTTCGCGAGATATGGGAGTTTGATGTTAAGGAATGCTTGAGAAACCTTCAAAATTTTCGCAAGTCTGACACTCGAAACCCATAACTACAAGGCCCTAGGGGAAAAATACACATACCTTTGTAATCGGGCGAGTTTATACTTTCAGATGCAACAGGAATTTCTCGAGCTCGTCAATCCGTTCGCGAGATATGGGAGTTTGAAATTAAGGAATGGTTGAGAAACCACAAAAATTTTCGCAAGTCTGATACTCGAAACCAATAACTGGAATGGCCTAGTGGAAAAGTACACACACAATTGTAATTGGGCGAGTTTCTACTTTTTTATGCAACAGGAAATCCTCGAGTTCGTCAATCCGTTCGCGATATATGGGAGTTTGAAGTTAAGGAATGCTTGAGAAACCATCAAAATTTTCGCAAGTCTGATACTCGAAACCATTAACTACAAAGCCCTAGAGGAAAAATACACATACCCTTGTAATCGGGAGAGTTTATACTTTCAGATGCAACAGGAATTTCTCGAGCTCGTCAATCCGTTCGCGAGATATGGGAGTTTGAAGTTAAGGAATGGTTGACAAACAATCAAAATTTTCGCAATTCTGATGCTAGAAACGAATAACTGGAATGACCTAGGGATAGAGTACACACACCATTGTAATCGGTCGACTTTCTACTTTCAGATGCAACAGGAAATAATCGACTTCGTCAATCCGTTCGCGAGATATGGGAGTTTGAAGTTAAGGAATGCTTGAGAAACCATCAAAATTTTCGCAAGTCTGATACTCGAAACCAATAACTACAAAGCCTTAGAGGAAAAATACACATACCTTTGTAATCAGGCGAGTTTATACTTTCAGATGCAACAGGAATTTCTCGAGCTCGTCAATCCGTTCGTGAGATATCGGAGTTTGAAGTTAAGGAATGGTTGAGAAACCATCAAAATTTTCGCAAGTCTGATACACGAAACCAATAACTACTATGGCCTAGGGCAAAAATACACATACCTTTGTAATCGGGCGAGTTTCTACTTTCAAGTGCAACAGGAATTTCTCGAGTTCGTCAATCCGTTCGCGAGATATGGGAGCTTGATGTTAAGGAATGCTTGAGAAACCATCAAAATTTTCGCAAGTCTGACACTCGAAACCAATAACTACAAGGCCCTAGGGGAAAAATACACATACCTTTGTAATCGGGCGAGTTTATACTTTCAGATGCAACAGGAATTTCTCGAGTTCGTCAATCCGTTCGCGGGATATGGGAGTTTGAAGTTAAGGAATGGTTGAGAAACCATCAAAATCTTCACTGGTCTGATACTCGAAACCAATAACTGGAATGGCCTAGGGGAAAAGTACACATACCATTGTAATCGGGCGAGTTTCTACTTTCAGATGCAACAGGAATTTCTCGAGTTCGTCAATCCGTTCGCGAGATATGGGAGTTTGAAGTTAAGGAATGGTTGAGAAACCATCAAAATTTTCGCAAGTCTGGTACTCGAAACCAATAACTACAATGGCCTAGGGGAAAAATACACATACCATTGTAATCGGGCGAGTTTCTACTTTCAGATGCAACAGGAATTTCTCGAGTTCGTCAATCCGTTCGCGAGATATCGGAGTTTGAAGTTAAGGAATGGTTGAGAAACCATCAAAATTTTCGCAAGTCTGATACACGAAACCAATAACTACTATGGCCTAGGGCAAAAATACACATACCGTTGTAATCGGGCAAGTTTCTACTTTCAAGTGCAACAGGAATTTCTCGAGTTCGTCAATCCGTTCGCGAGATATCGGAGTTTGAAGTTAAGGAATGGTTGAGAAACCATCAAAATTTTCGCAAGTCTGATACTCGAAACCAATAACTACTATGGCCTAGGGGAAAAATACACATACGTTTGTAATCGGGCGAGTCTCTACTTTCAGATGCAACAGGAATTTCTCGAGTTCGTCAATCCGTTCGCGAGATATGGGAGTTTGAAGTTAAGGAATGCTTGAGAAACCATCAAAATTTTCGCAAAACTGATACTCGAAACCAATAACTGGAATGGCCTAGGGCAAAAGTACACACACCATTGTAATGGGGCGAGTTACTACTTTCAGATGCAACAGGAATTCCTCGAGTTCGTCATTCCGTTCGCGAGATATGGGAGTCTGAAGTTAAGGAATGGTTGTGAGACCATCACAATTTTCGGAAGTCTGATACTCGAAACCAATAACTACTATGGCCTAGGGGAAAAATACACATACCTTTGTAATCGGGCGAGTTTCTACTTTCAGATGCAACTGGAATTTTTCGAGTTCGTCAATCCGTTCGCGAGATATGGGCGTTCGAAGTTAAGGAATGGTTGAGAAACCATCAAAATTTTCGCAATTCTGATGCTAGAAACGAATAACTGGAATGACCTAGGGGAAAATTACACACACCATTCTAATGGGGCGAGTTTCTACTTTCAGATGCAACAGGAATTTCTCGAGCTCGTCAATCCGTTCGCGAGATATCGGAGTTTGAAGTTAAGGAATGGTTGAGAAACCATCAAAATTTTCGCAAGTCTGATACACGAAACCAATAACTACTATGGCCTAGGGCAAAAATACACATACCGTTGTAATCGGGCAAGTTTCTACTTTCAAGTGCAACAGGAATTTCTCGAGTTCGTCAATCCGTTCGCGAGATATGGGAGTTTGATGTTAAGGAATGCTTGAGAAACCATCAAAATTTTCGTAAGACTGACACTCGAAACCAATAACTACAAAGTCCTAGGGGAAAAATACACATACCTTTGTAATCGGGCGAGTTTATACTTTCAGATGCAACAGGAATTTCTCGAGCTCGTCAATCCGTTCGCGAGATATGGGAGTTTGAAATTAAGGAATGGTTGAGGAACCACAAAAATTTTCGCAAGTCTGATACTCGAAACCAATAACTGGAATGGCCTAGTGGAAAAGTACACACACAATTGTAATTGGGCGAGTTTCTACTTTCTTATGCAACAGGAAATCCTCGAGTTCGTCAATCCGTTCGCGATATATGGGAGTTTGAAGTTAAGGAATGGTTGTGAGACCATCACAATTTTCGGAAGTCTGATACTCGAAACCAATAACTACGATGGCCTAGGGGGAAAATACACATACCTTTGTAATCGGGCGAGTTTCTGCTTTCAGATGCAACTGGAATTTCTCGAGTTCGTCAATCCGTTCGCGAGATATGGGCGTTCGAAGTTAAGGAATGGTTGAGAAACCATCAAAATTTTCGCAATTCTGATGCTAGAAACGAATAACAGGAATGACCTAGGGAAAGAGTACACACACCATTGTAATCGGTCGACCTTCTACTTTCAGATGAAACAGGAAATAATCGAGTTCGTCAATCCGTTCGCGAGATATGGGTGTTTGAAGTTAAGGAATGCTTGAGAAACCATCAAAATTTTCGCAAGTCTGATACTCGAAACCAATAACTACAAAGCCCTAGAGGAAAAATACACATACCTTTGTAATCGGGCGAGTTTATACTTTCAGATGCAACAGGAATTTCTCGAGCTCGTCAATCCGTTCGGGAGATATGGGAGTTTGAAGTTAAGGAATGGTTGAGGAACCATCAAAATTTTCGCAAGTCTGACACTCGAAACCAATAACTACAAAGTCCTAGGGGAAAAATACACATACCTTTGTAATCGGGCGGGTTTATACTTTCAGATGCAACAGGAATTTCTCGAGCTCGGCAATCCGTTCGCGAGATATGGGAGTTTAAAGTTAAGGAATGGTTGAGAAACCATCAAAATTTTCGCAAGTCTGATACTTGAAACCAATAACTGGAATGGCCTGGGGGAAAATTACACACACCATTCTAATGGGGCGAGTTTCTACTTTCAGATGCAACAGGAATTTCTCAAGCTCGTCAATCCGTTCGCGAGATATCGGAGTTTGAAGTTAAGGAATGGTTGAGAAACCATCAAAATTTTCGCAAGTCTGATACTCGAAACCAATAACTACTATGGCCTAGGGGAAAAATACACATACGTTTGTAATCGGGCGAGTCTCTACTTTCAGATGCAACAGGAATTTCTCGAGTTCGTCAATCCGTTCGCGAGATATGGGAGTTTGAAGTTAAGGAATGCTTGAGAAACCATCAAAATTTTCGCAAAACTGATACTCGAAACCAATAACTGGAAAGGCCTAGGGCAAAAGTACACACACCATTGTAATGGGGCGAGTTACTACTTTCAGATGCAACAGGAATTCCTCGAGTTCGTCATTCCGTTCGCGAGATATGGGAGTCTGAAGTTAAGGAATGGTTGTGAGACCATCACAATTTTCGGAAGTCTGATACTCGAAACCAATAACTACTATGGCCTAGGGGAAAAATACACATACCTTTGTAATCGGGCGAGTTTCTACTTTCAGATGCAACTGGAATTTTTCGAGTTCGTCAATCCGTTCGCGAGATATGGGCGTTCGAAGTTAAGGAATGGTTGAGAAACCATCAAAATTTTCGCAATTCTGATGCTAGAAACGAATAACTGGAATGACCTAGGGGAAAATTACACACACCATTCTAATGGGGCGAGTTTCTACTTTCAGATGCAACAGGAATTTCTCGAGCTCGTCAATCCGTTCGCGAGATATCGGAGTTTGAAGTTAAGGAATGGTTGAGAAACCATCAAAATTTTCGCAAGTCTGATACACGAAACCAATAACTACTATGGCCTAGGGCAAAAATACACATACCGTTGTAATCGGGCAAGTTTCTACTTTCAAGTGCAACAGGAATTTCTCGAGTTCGTCAATCCGTTCGCGAGATATGGGAGTTTGAGGTTAAGGAATGCTTGAGAAACCATCAAAATTTTCGTAAGACTGACACTCGAAACCAATAACTACAAAGTCCTAGGGGAAAAATACACATACCTTTGTAATCGGGCGAGTTTATACTTTCAGATGCAACAGGAATTTCTCGAGCTCGTCAATCCGTTCGCGAGATATGGGAGTTTGAAATTAAGGAATGGTTGAGGAACCACAAAAATTTTCGCAAGTCTGATACTCGAAACCAATAACTGGAATGGCCTAGTGGAAAAGTACACACACAATTGTAATTGGGCGAGTTTCTACTATCTTATGCAACAGGAAATCCTCGAGTTCGTCAATCCGTTCGCGATATATGGGAGTTTGAAGTTAAGGAATGGTTGTGAGACCATCACAATTTTCGGAAGTCTGATACTCGAAACCAATAACTACGATGGCCTAGGGGGAAAATACACATACCTTTGTAATCGGGCGAGTCTCTACTTTCAGATGCAACAGGAATTTCTCGAGTTCGTCAATCCGTTCGCGAGATATGGGAGTTTGAAGTTAAGGAATGCTTGAGAAACCATCAAAATTTTCGCAAAACTGATACTCGAAACCAATAACTGGAATGGCCTAGGGCAAAAGTACACACACCATTGTAATGGGACGTGTTTCTACTTTCTGATGCAACAGGAATTCCTCGAGTTCGTCAATCCGTTCGCGAGATATGGGAGTTTGAAGTTAAGGAATGGTTGAGAAACCATCAAAATTTTCCCAAGTGTGATACTCGAAACCAATAACTGGAATGGCCTAGTGGAAAAGTACACACACCATTGTAATTGGGCGAGTTTCTACTTTCTAATGCAACAGGAAATCCTCGAGTTCGTCAATCCGTTCGCGATATATGGGAGTTTGAAGTTAAGGAATGGTTGTGAGACCATCACAATTTTCGGAAGTCTGATACTCGAAACCAATAACTACTATGGCCTAGGGGAAAAATACACATACCTTTGTAATCGGACGAGTTTCTGGTTTCAGATGCAATAGGAATTTCTCGAGTTCGTCAATCCGTTCGCGAGATATGGGAGTTTGAAGTTAAGGAATGGTTGAGAAACCATCAAAATTTTCGCAATTCTGATGCTAGAAACGAATAACTGGAATGACCTAGGGGAAAAGTACACCCACCATTGTAATCTGTAGACTTTCTACCTTCATATGCAACAGGAAATAATCGAGTTCGTCAATCCGTTCGCGAGATATGGGAGTTTGATGTTAAGGAATGCTTGAGAAACCATCAAAATTTTCGCAAGTCTGACACTCGAAACCAATAACTACAATGCCCTAGGGGAAAAATACACATACCTTTGTAATCGCGCGAGTTTATACTTTCAGATGCAACAGGAATTTCTCGAGTTCGTCAATTCGTTCGCGAGATATGGGAGTTTGAAGTTAAGGAATGCTTGAGAAACCATCAAAATTTTCGCAAGTCTGATAGTCGAAACCAATAACTACAAAGCCCTAGAGGAAAAATACACATACCTTTGTAATCGGCGAGTTAATACTTTCAGATGCAACAGGAATTTCTCGAGCACGTCAATCCGTTCGCGAGATATGGGAGTTTGAAGTTAAGGAATGCTTGAGAAACCATCAAAATTTTCGCTAGTCTGACACTCGAAACCAATAACTACAAAGCCCTAGGGGAAAAATACACATACCTTTGTAATCGGGCGAGTTTATACTTTCAGATGCAACAGGAATTTCTCGAGCTCGTCAATCCGTTCGCGAGATATGGGAGTTTGAAATTAAGGAACGGTTGAGAAACCATCAAAATTTTTGCAAAACTGATACTCGAAACCAGTAACTGGGATGGCCTAGGGGAAAAGTACACACACCATTGTAGTGCGGCGAGTTTCTGCTTTCAGATGCAAGAGGAATTTCTCGAGTTCGTCAATTCGTTCGCGAGATATGTGAGTTTGAAATTAAGGAATGGTTGAGAGACCATCACCATTTTCGCAAGTCTGATACTCGAAACCAATAACTACTATGGCCTAGGGCAAAAATACACATACCGTTGTAATCGGACGAGTTTCTGCTTTCAGATGCAACAGGAATTTCTCGAGTTCGTCAATTCGTTCGCGAGATATGGGAGTTTGAAATTAAGGAATGGTTGAGAAACCATCAAAATTTTCGCAAGTGTGATACTCGAAACCAATAACTGGAATGGCCTAGGGGAAAAGTACACACACCGTTGTAATGGGGCGAGTTTCTACTTTCTGATGCAACAGGAATTCCTCGAGTTCGTCAATCCGTTCGCGAGATATGGGAGTTTGAAGTTAAGGAATGGTTGAGAATCCATCAAAATTTTCGCAAGTGTGATACTCGAAACCAATAACTGGAATGGCCTAGTGGAAAAGTACACACACCATTGTAATTGGGCGAGTTTCTACTTTCTGATGCAACAGGAAATCCTCGAGTTCGTCAATCCGTTCGCGATATATGGGAGTTTGAAGTTAAGGCATGGTTGTGAGACCATCACAATTTTCGGAAGTCTGATACTCGAAACCAATAACTACTATGGCCTAGGGGAAAAATACACATACCTTTGTAATCGGACGAGTTTCTGGTTTCAGATGCAACAGGAACTTCTCGAGTTCGTCAATCCGTTCGCGAGATATAGGAGTTTGAATTTAAGGAATGGTTGAGAAACCATCAAAATTTTCGCAATTCTGATGCTAGAAACGAATAACTGGAATGACCTAGGGGAAAAGTTCACCCACCATTGTAATCTGTAGACTTTCTACTTTCATATGCAACAGGAAATAATCGAGTTCGTCAATCCGTTCGCGAGATATGGGAGTTTGAATTTAAGGAATGCTTGAGAAACCATCAAAATTTTCGCAAGTCTGATACTTGAAACCAATAACTACAAAGCCCTAGGGGAAAAATACACATACCTTTGTATTCGGGCGAGCTTATATTATACTTTCAGATGCAACAGGAATTTCTCGAGCTCGTCAATCCGTTCGCGAGATATGGGAGTTTGTAGTTAAGGAATGCTTGAGAAACCATCAAAATTTTCGCAAGTCTGATACTCGAAACAAATAACTACAAAGGCCTAGGGGAAAAATACACATACCTTTGTAATCGGGCGAGTTTCTACTTTCAGATGCTACAGGAATTTCTCGAGTTCGTCAATCCGTTCGCGAGATATGGGAGTTTGAAGTTAAGGAATGCTTGAGAAACCATCAAAATTTTCGCAAGTCTGATACTCGAAACCAATAACTACAAAGCCCTAGGGGAGAAATACTCACACCATTGTAATGGGGCGAGTTTCCGCTTTCAGATGCACCAGGAATTTCTCGAGTTCGTCAATCCGTTCGCGAGATATGGGAGTTTGAATTTAAGGAATGGTTGAGAGACCATCACCATTTTCGCAAGTCTGATACTCGAAACCAATAACTACTATGGCCTAGGGCAAAAATACACATACCGTTGTAATCGGACGAGTTTCTGCTTTCAGATGCAACAGGAATTTCTCGAGTTCGTCAATTCGTTCGCGAGATATGGGAGTTCGAAATTAAGGAATGGTTGAGAAACCATCAAAATTTTCGCAAGTGTGATACTCGAAACCAATAACTGGAATGGCCTAGGGGAAAAGTACACACATCATTGTAATGGCGCGAGTTTCTACTTTCTGATGCAACAGGAATTCCTCAAGTTCGTCAATCCGTTCGCGAGATATGGGAGTTTGAAGTTAAGGAATGGTTGAGAAACCATCAAAATTTTCGCAAGTGTGATACTCGAAACCAATAACTGGAATGGCCTAGTGGAAAAGTACACACACCATTGTAATTGGGCGAGTTTCTACTTTCAGATGCAAAAGGAAATCCTCGAGTTCGTCAATCCGTTCGCGATATATGGGAGTTTGAAGTTAAGGAACGGTTGTGAGACCATCACAATTTTCGGAAGTCTGATACTCGAAACCAATAACTACTATGGCCTAGGGGAAAAATACACATACCTTTGTAATCGGGCGAGTTTCTACTTTCAGATGCAACAGGAATTTCTCGAGTTCGTCAATCCGTTCGCGAGATATGGGCGTTTGAAGTTAAGGAATGGTTGAGAAACCGTCAAAATTTTCGCAGTTCTGATGCTAGAAACGAATAACTGGAATGACCTAGGGAAAGAGTACACACACCATTGTAATCGGTCGACTTTCTACTTTCAGATGCAACAGGAAATAATCGAGTTCGTCAATCCGTTCGCGAGATATGGGAGTTTGAAGTTAAGGAATGCTTGAGAAACCATCAAAATTTTCGCAAGTCTGATACTCGAAACCATTAACTACAAAGCCCTAGAGGAAAAATACACATACCCTTGTAATCGGGCGAGTTTATACTTTCAAATGCAACAGGAATTTCTCGAGCTCGTCAATCCGTTCGCGAGATATGGGAGTTTGAAGTTAAGGAATGGTTGAGAAACAATCAAAATTTTCGCAATTCTGATGCTAGAAACGAATAACTGGAATGACCTAGGGAAAGAGTACACACACCATTGTAATCGGTCGACTTTCTACTTTCAGATGCAACAGGAAATAATCGACTTCGTCAATCCGTTCGCGAGATATGGGAGTTTGAAGTTAAGGAATGCTTGAGAAACCATCAAAATTTTCGCAAGTCTGATACTCGAAACCAATAACTACATAGCCCTAGAGGAAAAATACACATACCTTTGTAATCAGGCGAGTTTATACTTTCAGATGCAACAGGAATTTCTCGAGCTCGTCAATCCGTTCGTGAGATATCGGAGTTTGAAGTTAAGGAATGGTTGAGAAACCATCAAAATTTTCGCAAGTCTGATACACGAAACCAATAACTACTATGGCCTAGGGCAAAAATACACATACCTTTGTAATCGGGCGAGTTTCTACTTTCAAGTGCAACAGGAATTTCTCGAGTTCGTCAATCCGTTCGCGAGATATGGGAGTTTGATGTTAAGGAATGCTTGAGAAACCTTCAAAATTTTCGCAAGTCTGACACTCGAAACCCATAACTACAAGGCCCTAGGGGAAAAATACACATACCTTTGTAATCGGGCGAGTTTATACTTTCAGATGCAACAGGAATTTCTCGAGCTCGTCAATCCGTTCGCGAGATATGGGAGTTTGAAATTAAGGAATGGTTGAGAAACCACAAAAATTTTCGCAAGTCTGATACTCGAAACCAATAACTGGAATGGCCTAGTGGAAAAGTACACACACAATTGTAATTGGGCGAGTTTCTACTTTTTTATGCAACAGGAAATCCTCGAGTTCGTCAATCCGTTCGCGATATATGGGAGTTTGAAGTTAAGGAATGCTTGAGAAACCATCAAAATTTTCGCAAGTCTGATACTCGAAACCATTAACTACAAAGCCCTAGAGGAAAAATACACATACCCTTGCAATCGGGCGAGTTTATACTTTCAGATGCAACAGGAATTTCTCGAGCTCGTCAATCCGTTCGCGAGATATGGGAGTTTGAAGTTAAGGAATGGTTGACAAACAATCAAAATTTTCGCAATTCTGATGCTAGAAACGAATAACTGGAATGACCTAGGGATAGAGTACACACACCATTGTAATCGGTCGACTTTCTACTTTCAGATGCAACAGGAAATAATCGACTTCGTCAATCCGTTCGCGAGATATGGGAGTTTGAAGTTAAGGAATGCTTGAGAAACCATCAAAATTTTCGCAAGTCTGATACTCGAAACCAATAACTACAAAGCCTTAGAGGAAAAATACACATACCTTTGTAATCAGGCGAGTTTATACTTTCAGATGCAACAGGAATTTCTCGAGCTCGTCAATCCGTTCGTGAGATATCGGAGTTTGAAGTTAAGGAATGGTTGAGAAACCATCAAAATTTTCGCAAGTCTGATACACGAAACCAATAACTACTATGGCCTAGGGCAAAAATACACATACCTTTGTAATCGGGCGAGTTTCTACTTTCAAGTGCAACAGGAATTTCTCGAGTTCGTCAATCCGTTCGCGAGATATGGGAGCTTGATGTTAAGGAATGCTTGAGAAACCATCAAAATTTTCGCAAGTCTGACACTCGAAACCAATAACTACAAGGCCCTAGGGGAAAAATACACATACCTTTGTAATCGGGCGAGTTTATACTTTCAGATGCAACAGGAATTTCTCGAGTTCGTCAATCCGTTCGCGGGATATGGGAGTTTGAAGTTAAGGAATGGTTGAGAAACCATCAAAATCTTCACTGGTCTGATACTCGAAACCAATAACTGGAATGGCCTAGGGGAAAAGTACACATACCATTGTAATCGGGCGAGTTTCTACTTTCAGATGCAACAGGAATTTCTCGAGTTCGTCAATCCGTTCGCGAGATATGGGAGTTTGAAGTTAAGGAATGGTTGAGAAACCATCAAAATTTTCGCAAGTCTGGTACTCGAAACCAATAACTACAATGGCCTAGGGGAAAAATACACATACCATTGTAATCGGGCGAGTTTCTACTTTCAGATGCAACAGGAATTTCTCGAGTTCGTCAATCCGTTCGCTTGATATGGGAGTTTGAAATTAAGGAATGGTTGAGAAACCATCAAAATTTTCGCAAGTCTGATACTCGAAACCGATAACTGGAATGGCCTAGCGGAAAAGTACACATACCGTTGCAATCGGGCGTCTTTCTACTTTCACATGCAACAGGAATTTCTCGAGTTCGTCAATCCGTTCGCGAGATATGGGAGTTTGAAGTTAAGGAATGGTTGAGAAACCATCAAAATCTTCGCAAGTCTGATACTCGAAACCAATAACTACAATGGCCTAGGGGAAAAATACACATACCGTTGTAATCGGACGAGTTTCTGCTTTCAGATGCAATAGGAAATTCTCGAGTTGGTCAATCCGTTCGCGAGATATGGAAGTTTGAATTTAAGGAATGGTTGAGAAACCATCAAAATTTTCGCAAGTCTGATACTCGAAATCAGTAACTGGAATGGCCTAGGGGAAAAGTACACATACCATTGTAATCGGGCGAGTTTCTACTTTCAGATGCAACAGGAATTTCTCGAGTTCGTCAATCCGTTCGCGAGAAATGGGAGTTTGAAGTTAAGGAATGGTTGAGAAATCATCAAAATTTTCGCATTTCTGATATTCGAATCCAATAACTACAAAGGCCTAAGAGAAAAATACACATACCGTTGTAATCGGGCGACTTTCTACTTTCAGATGCAACAGGAATTTCTCGAGTTCGTCAATCCGTTCGCGAGATATGGGAGTTTGAAGTCACGGAATGGTTGAGAAACCATCAAAATTTTCGCAAGTCTGGTACTCGAAACCAATAACTACAATGGCCTAGGGGAAAAATACACATACCGTTGTAATCGGGCGAGATTCTGCTTTCAGATGCAATAGGAAATTCTCGAGTTCGTCAATCCGTTCGCGAGATATGGAAGTTTGAAGTTAAGGAATGCTTGAGAAACCATCAAAATTTTCGCTGGTCTGATACTCGAAACCAACAACTGGAATGGCCTAGGGGAAAAGTACACACACCGTTGTAATCGGGCGAGTTTCTGCTTTCAGATGCAATAGGAAATTCTCGTGTTCGTCAATCCGTTCGCGAGAAATGGAAGTGTGAATATAAGGAATGGTTGAGAAACCATCAAAATTTTCGCAAGTCTGATCCTCGAAACCAATAACTGAAATGGCCCAGGGGAAAAGTACACATACCATTGTAATCGGGCGAGTTTCTACTTTCAGATGCCATAGGAAATTCTCGTGTTCGTCAATCCGTTCGCGAGAAATGGAAGTGTGAAAATAAGGAATGGTTGAGCAACCATCAAAATTTTCGCAAGTCTGATACTCGAAACCAATAACTGAAATGGCCCAGGGGAAAAGTACACATACCATTGTAATCGGGCGAGTTTCTGCTTTCAGATTCAACAGGAATTTCTCGAGTTCGTCAATCCGTTCGCTTGATATGGGAGATTGAAGTTAAGGAATGGTTGAGAAACCATCAAAATTTTCGCAAGTCTGATACTCGAAACCAATAACTGGAATGGCCTAGGGTAAAAGTACACATACCGTTGCAATCGGGCGACTTTCTACTTTCACATGCAACAGGAATTTCTCGAGTTCGTCAATCCGTTCGGGAGATATGGGAGTTTGAAGTTAAGGAATGGTTGAGAAACCATCAAAATTTTCGCTGGTCTGATACTCGAAACCAACAACTGGAATGGCCTAGGGGAAAAGTACACACACCGTTGTAATCGGGCGAGTTTCTGCTATCAGATGCAATAGGAAATTCTCGAGTTCGTCAATCCGTTCGCGAGATATGGAAGTGTGAAAATAAGGAATGGTTGAGAAACCATCATAATTTTCGCAAGTCTGATACTCGAAACCCATAACTACAAGGCCTAGGAGAAAAATACACATACCGTCGTAATCGGGCGACTTTCTACTTTCACATGCAACAGGAATTTCTCGAGTTCGTCAATCCGTTCGTGAGATATGGGAGTTTGAAGTTAAGGAATGGTTGAGAAACCATAAAAATTTTCACTGGTCTGATACTCGAAACCAATAACTACAGTGCCCTAGGGGAAAAATACACATACCGTTGTAATCGGTCGAGTTTCTGCTTTCAGATGCAATAGGAAATTCTCGAGTTGGTCAATCCGTTCGCGAGATATGGAAGTGTGAATTTAAGGAATGGTTGAGAAACCATCAAAATTTTCGCAAGTCTGATACTCGAAATCAATAACTGGGATGGCCTAGGGGAAAAGTACACATACCGTTGTAATCGGGCGAGTTTCTACTTTCAGATGCAACAGGAATTTCTCGAGTTCGTCAATCCGTTCGTGAGATATGGGAGTTTGAAGTTAAGGAATGGTTGAGAAACCATAAAAATTTTCACTGGTCTGATACTCGAAACCAATAACTGGAATGGCCTAGGGGAAAAGTACACACACCATTGTAATCGGGCGTGTTTCTACTTTCAGATGCAAGAGGAATTTCTCGAGTTCGTCAATCCGTTCGCGAGATATGGGAGTTTAAATTTAAGGAATGGTTGAGAAACCATCAAAATTTTCGCAAGTCTGATACTCGAAACCAATAACTACAATGGCCTAGGGGAAAAATACACATACCTTTGTAATCGGGCGAGTTTCTGCTTTCAGATGCAATAGGAAATTCTCGAGCTCGTCAATCCGTTCGCGAGATATGGAAGTGTGAATTTAAGGAATGGTTGAGAAACCATCAAAATTTTCGCAAGTCTGATACTCGAAACCAATAACTGCAATGGCCTAGGGGAAAAATACACATACCGTAGTAATCGGGCGAGTTTCTACTTTCAGATGCAAGAGGAATTTCACGTGTTCGTCAATCCGTTCGCGGGATATGGGAATTTGAAGTTAAGGAATGGCTGAGAAATCATCAAAATTTTCGCAAGTCTGATACTCGAAACCAATAACTACAAAGGCCTAGGAGAAAAATACACATACCGTTGTAATCGGGCGACTTTCTACTTTCAGATGCAACAGGAATTTCTCGAGTTCGTCAATCCGTTCGCGAGATATGGGAGTTTGAAGTTAAGGAATGGTTGAGGAACCATCAAAATCTTCGCTGGTCTGATACTCGAAACCAATAACTGGAATGGCCTAGGGGAAAAGTACACATACCATTGTAATCGGGCGGGTTTCTACTTTCAGATGCAACAGGAATTTCTCGAGTTCGTCATTCCGTTCGCGAAATATGGGAGTTTGAAGTTAAGGAATGGTTGAGAAACCATCAAAATATTCACTGGTCTGATACTCGAAACCAATAACTGGTATGGCCTAGGGGAAAAGTACACATACCATTGTAATCGGGGGAGTTTCTACTTCCACATGCAACAGGAATTTCTCGAGTTCGTCAATCAGTCCGCGAGAAATGGGAGTCTGAAGTTAAGGAATGGTTCAGAAACCATCAAAATTTTCGCTGGTCTAATACTCGAAACCCATAACTGGAACGGCCTAGGGGAAAAGTACACACACCATTGTAATCGGGCGGGTTTCTACTTTCAGATACAATAGGAATTTCTCGAGTTCGTCAATCCGTTCGCGGGATATGGGAATTTGAAGTTAAGGAATGGCTGAGAAATCATCAAAATTTTCGCAAGTCTGATACTCGAGTCCAATAACTATTATGGCCTAGGGCAAAAATACACATACCGTTGTAATCGGGCGAGTTTCTACTTTCAAATGCAACAGGAATATCTCGAGTTCGCCAATACGTTCGCGAGATATGGGAGTTTGTAGTTAAGGAATGGTTGAGAAACCATCAAAATTTTCGCAAGTCTGATACTCGAAACCAATAACTACTATTGCCTAGGGCAAAAATACACATACCGTTCTAATCGGGCGAGTTTCTTCTCTCATATGCAACAGGAATTTCTCGAGTTTGTCAATCCGTTCGTGAGATATGGGAGTTTGAAGTTAAGGAATGGTTGAGAAACCATCAAAATTTTCGCAAGTCTGATACTCGAGACCAATAACTACTATGGCCTAGGGCAAAAATACACATACCGCTGTAATCCGGCGGGTTTCTGCTTTTAGATGCAGCAGGACTTTCTCGAGTTCGACAATCCGTTCGCGAGGTATGGGGGTTTGAAGATAAGGAATGGTTGAGAAACCATCAAAATTTTCGCAAGTCTGATACTCGAGACCAATAACTACTATGGCCTAGGGCAAAAATACACACACCGCTGTAATCCGGCGGGTTTCTGCTTTCAGATGCAGCAGGTCTTTCTCGAGATCGTCAATCCGTTCGCGAGGTATGGGGGTTTGAAGATAAGGAATGGTTGAGAAACCATCAAAATTTTCGCAAGTCTGATACTCGAGACCAATAACTGTAATGGCCTAGGGGAAAAGTACACACACCATTGTTTTCGGGCGAGCTTCTACTTTAAGATGCAACAGGAATTTCTCGAGTTTGTCAATCCGTTCGTGAGATATGCGAGTTTGAAGTTAAGGAATGGTTAAGAAACCATCAAAATTTTCGCAAGTCTGGTACACGAAACCAGTAACTGGAATGGCCTAGGGGAAAAGTACACACACCATTGTAATCGGGCGAGTTTCTACTTTCAGATGCAACAGGAATTTCTCGAGTTTGTCAATCCGTTCGTGAGATATGCGAGTTTGAAGTTAAGGAATGGTTAAGAAACCATCAAAATTTTCGCAAGTCTGATACTCGAGACCAATAACTACTATGGCCTAGGGCAAAAATACACATACCGCTGTAATCCGGCGGGTTTCTACTTTCAGATGCAACAGGAATATCTCGAGTTCGCCAATACGTTCGCGAGATATGGGAGTTTGAAGTTAAGGAATGGTTGAGAAACCAACAAAATTTTCGCAAGTCTGATACTCGAAACCAATAACTATTATATTATTGTCTAGGGGAAAAATACACATACCGTTCTAATCGGGCAAGCTTCTGCTCTCATATGCAACAGGAATTTCTCGAGTTGGTCAATCCGTTCGTGAGATATGGGAGTTTGAAGTTAAGGAATGGTTGAGAAACCATCAAAATTTTCGCAGGTCTGATGCTAGAAACGAATAACTGGAATGGCCTAGGGTAAAAGTACACACACCATTGTAATCGGTCGACTTTCTACTTTCAGATGCAACAGGAAATAATCGAGTTCGTCAATCCGTTCGCGAGATATGGGAGTTTGAGGTTAAGGAATGGTTGCGAAACCATCAAAATTTTCGCAAGTCTGATACTCGAAACCAATAACTGGAATGGCCTAGGGGAAAAGTACACACACCATTGTAATCGGGCGAGTTTCTAGTTTCAGATGCAACAGGAATTTCACGATTTCCTCAGTCCGTTCGCGAGATATAGGAGTTTGAAGTGAAGGCATGGTTGGGAAACCATCATAGTTTCGCAAGTCTGATACTCGAAACCAATAACTACAATGGCCTAGGGGAAAAATACATATACCGTTGTAATCGGGAGTCTTTCTACTTTCAGATGCAACAGAAATTTTTCGGATTCGTCAATCCGTCCGCGAAGTATCGGAGTTTGGAATTAAGAGATGGTTGAGAAACCATCAAAATTTTCGCAATTATGATGCTAGGAACGAATAACTGGAATGGCCTAGGGTAAAGTACACATACCATTGTATTCGGGCGAGTTTCTACTTTCAGATGCAACAGGAATTTCTCGAGTTCGTCAATCCGTTCGCAAGATATGGGCTTTTGAAGTTAAGGAATGGTTGAGAAACAATCTAAAATTTCGCAAGTCTGATACTCGAAACCAATAACTACAATGGACTAGGGGAAAAATACATATACCGTTGTAATCGGGAGTGTTTCTACTTTCAGATGCAACAGAAATTTTTCGGATTCGTCAATCCGTCCGCTAAGTATCGGAGTTTGGAATTAAGAGATGGTTGAGAAACCATCAAAATTTTCGCATTTATGATGCTAGAAACGAATAACTGGAACGGCCTAGGGGAAAAGTACACACACCGTTGTAATCGGGCGAGCTTCTAGTTTCAGATGCAACAGGAATTTCTCGATTTCCTCAGTCCGTTCGCGAGATATAGGAGTTTGATGTGGAGGCATGGTTGGGAAACCATTATAGTTTCGCAAGTCTGATACTCGAAAGCAATAACTACATTGGCCTAGGGGAAAAATACAAATATCGTTGTAATCGGGCGAGTCTCTGCTTTCAGATTCAACAGGAATTTCTCGAGTTCGTCAATCCATTCGCGAGATATGGGAGTTTGAAGTTAAGGAATGGTTGAGAAACCATCAAAATTTTCGCAGGTCTGTTGCTAGAAACGAATAACTGGAATGGCCTAGGGTAAAAGTACACACACCATTGTAATCGGTCGACTTTCTACTTTCAGATGCAACAGGAAATAATCGAGTTCGTCAATCCGTTCGCGAGATATGGGAGTTTGAAGTTAAGGAATGTTTGCGAAACCATCAAAATTTTCGCAAGTCTGATACTCGAAACCAATAACAGGAATGGCCTAGGGGAAAAGTACACACACCATTGTAATCGGGCGAGTTTCTACTTTCAGACGCAACAGGAATTTCTCGAGTTCGTCATTCCGTTCGCGAGATATGGGTGTTTGAAGGTAAGGAACGGTTGAGAAACCATCAAAATTTTCGCTGGTCTGATACTCGAAACCAATAACTGGAATGGCCTAGGTCAAAAATACACGTACCGTTGTAATCGGGCGAGTTTCTGCAGTAAGATGCAACAGGAATTTCTCGAGTTCGTCAATCCGTTCGCGAGATATGGGAGTTTGAAGTTAAGGAATGGTTGAGAAACCATCAAAATTTTCGCAAGTCTGATACTCGAAACCAATAACTACTATGGCCTAGGGCAAAAATACACGTACCGTTGTAATCGGGCGAGTTTCTGCTTTCAGATGTAATAGGAAATTCTCGAGTTCGTCAATCCGTTCGCGAGATATGGGAGTTTGAAGTTATGGAATGCTTGAGAAACCATCAAAATTTTCGCAACTCTGATACTCGAAACCAATAACCACTATGGCCTAGGGCAAAAATACACATACCGTTGTAATCGGGCGAGTTTCTGCTTTCAGATGCAATAGGAAATTCTCGTGTTCGTCAATCCGATCGCGAGATATGGAAGTTTGAAGTTAAGGAATGCTTGAGAAACCATCAAAATTTTCGCTGGTCTGATACTCGAAACCAACAACTGGAATGGCCTAGGGGAAAAGAACACACACCGTTGTATTCGGGCGAGGTTCTGCTTTCAGAAGCAATAGGAAATTCTCGAGCTCGTCAATCCGTTCGCGAGATATGGGAGTTGGAAATTAAGGAATGGTTGAGAAACCATCAAAATTTTCGCAAGTCTGATACTCGAAACCAATAACTACAATGGCCTAGGGGAAAAATACACATACCTTTGTAATCAGGCGAGTTTCTGCTTTCAGATGCAATAGGAAATTCTCGAGTTCGTCAATCCGTTCGCGAGATATGGTAGTTTGAAGTTAAGGAATGGTTGAGAAACCATCAAAATTTTCGCAAGTCTGATACTCGAAACCAATAACTACAATGGCCTAGGGGAAAAATACACATACCGTTGTAATCGGGCGAGTTTCTGCTGTCAGATGCAACAGCAATTTCTCGAGATCGTCAATTCGTTCGCGAGATATGGGTGTTTGAAGTTAAGGAATGCTTGAGAAACCATCAAAATTATCGCAATTCGGATGCTAGAAACGAATAACTGGAATTGCCTAGGGGAAAAGTACACAGACCAATAAAATCGGGCGAGTTACTACTTTCAGATGCAACAGGAATTTCTCGAGTTCGTCATTCGGTTCGCGAGATATGGGAGTTTGAAGTTAAGGAATGGTTGAGAAACCATCACAATTTTTGCAAGTCTGATACTCGAAACCAATAACCTCTATGGCCTAGGGCAATAATACACATACCGTTGTAATCTGGCGAGTTTCTGCTTTCAGATGCAATAGGAAATTCTCGTGTTCGTCAATCCGATCGCGAGATATGGAAGTTTCAAGTTAAGGAATGCTTGAGAAACCATCAAAATTTTCGCTGGTCTGATACTCGAAACCAACAACTGGAATGGCCTAGGGGAAAAGAACACACACCGTTGTATTCGGGCGAGGTTCTGCTTTCAGAAGCAATAGGAAATTCTCGAGCTCGTCAATCCGTTCGCGAGATATGGGAGTTGGAAATTAAGGAATGGTTGAGAAACCATCAAAATCTTTGCAAGTCTGATACTCGAAACCAATAACTACAATGGCCTAGGGGAAAAATACACATACCGTTGTAATCGGGCGGGTTTCTGCTTTCAGATGCAATAGGAAACTCTCGAGTTCGTCAATCTGTTCGCGCGATATGGAAGTGTGAAGTTAAGGAATGGTTGAGAAACCATCAAAATTTTCGCAAGTCTGATACTCGAAACCAATAACTGGAATGGCCTAGGGGAAAAATACACATACCATTGTAATCGGGCGAGTCCCTACTTTCAGATGCAACAGGAATTTCTCGAGTTCGTCAATCCGTTCGCGAGATATGGAAGTTTGAAGTTAAGGAATGCTTGAGAAACCATCAAAATTTTCGCTGGTCTGATACTCGAAACCAACAAATGGAATGGCCTAGGGGAAAAATACACATACCGTTGTAATCGGGCGGGTTTCTGCTTTCAGATGCAATAGGAAACTCTCGAGTTCGTCAATCTGTTCGCGCGATATGGAAGTGTGAAGTTAAGGAATGGTTGAGAAACCATCAAAATTTTCGCAAGTCTGATACTCGAAACCAATAACTGGAATAGCCTAGGGGAAAAGTACACATACCATTGTAATCGGGCGAGTTCCTACTTTCAGATGCAACAGGAATTTCTCGAGTTCGTCAATCCGTTCGCGAGATATGGAAGTTTGAAGTTAAGGAATGCTTGAGAAACCATCAAAATTTTCGCTGGTCTGATACTCGAAACCAACAAATGGAATGGCCTAGGGGAAAAGTTCACACACCTTTGTAATCGGGCGAGTTTCTGCTTTCAGATGCAACAGGAATTTCTCGAGTTCGTCAATCCGTTCGCGAGATATGGGAGTTTGAAGTTAAAGAATGCTTGAGAAACCATCAAAATTTTCGCAAGTCTGATACTCGAAACCAATAACTACAAAGCCATAGGGGAAAAATGCACATACCTTTGTAATCAGGCGAGTTTCTGCTTTCAGATGCAATAGGAAATTCTCGAGTTCGTCAATCCGTTCGCGAGATATGGTAGTTTGAAGTTAAGCAATGGTTGAGAAACCATCAAAATTTTCGCAAGTCTGATACTCGAAACCAATAACTACAATGGTCTAGGGGAAAAATACACATACCGTTGTAATCGGGCGGGTTTCTGCTTTCAGATGCAATAGGAAACTCTCGAGTTCGTTAATCTGTTCGCGCGATATGGAAGTGTGAAGTTAAGGAATGGTTGAGAAACCATCAAAATTTTCGCAAGTCTGATACTCGAAACCAATAACTGGAATGGCCTAGGGGAAAAGTACACATACCATTGTAATCGGGCGAGTCCCTACTTTCAGATGCAACAGGAATTTCTCGAGTTCGTCAATCCGTTCGCGAGATATGGGTGTTTGAAGTTAAGGAATGCTTGAGAAACCATCAAAATTATCGCAATTCGGATGCTAGAAACGAATAACTGGAATTGCCTAGGGGAAAAGTACACAGACCAATAAAATCGGGCGAGTTACTACTTTCAGATGCAACAGGAATTTCTCGAGTTCGTCATTCCGTTCGCGAGATATGGGAGTTTGAAGTTAAGGAATGGTTGAGAAACCATCACAATTTTCGCAAGTCTGATACTCGAAACCAATAACCACTATGGCCTAGGGCAAAAATACACATACCGTTGTAATCGGGCGAGTTTCTGCTTTCAGATGCAATAGGAAATTCTCGAGTTCGTCAATCCGATCGCGAGATATGGAAGTTTGAAGTTAAGGAATGCTTGAGAAACCATCAAAATTTTCGCTGGTCTGATACTCGAAACCAACAACTGGAATGGCCTAGGGGAAAAGTACACACACCGTTGTATTCGGGCGAGTTTCTGCTTTCAGAAGCAATAGGAAATTCTCGAGCTCGTCAATCCGTTCGCGAGATATGGGAGTTGGAAATTAAGGAATGGTTGAGAAACCATCAAAATTTTCGCAAGTCTGATACTCGAAACCAATAACTACAACGGCCTAGGGGAAAAATACACATACCGTTGTAATCGGGTGGGTTTCTACTTTCAGATGCAATAGGAAATTCTCGAGTTCGTCAATCTGTTCGCGAGATATGGAAGTGTGAAGTTAAGGAATGGTTGAGAAACCATCAAAATTTTCGCAAGTCTGATACTCGAAACCAATAACTGGAATGGCCTAGGGGAAAAGTACACATACCATTGTAATCGGGCGAGTTTCTACTTTCATATACAACAGGAATTTCTCGAGTTCGTCATTCCGTTCGCGAGATATGGGAGTTTGAAATTAAGGAATGGTTGAGAAACCATCAAAATTTTCGCAATTCTGATACACGAAACCAATAACTACAAAGGCGTAGGGGAAAAATACACATACGGTTGTAATCGGGCGAATTTCTACTTTCACATGCAACAGGAATTTCTCGAGTTCGTCAATCCGTTCGCGGGATATGGGAGTTTGAAGTTAAGGAATGGTTGAGAAACCATCAAAATTTTCGCTGGTCTGATACTCGAAACCAATAACTGGAATGGCCTAGGGGAAAAGTACACACACCATTGTAATCGGGCGAGTTTCTACTTTCAGACGCAACAGGAATTTCTCGAGTTCGTCATTCCGTTCGCGAGATATGGGTGTTTGAAGGTAAGGAACGGTTGAGAAACCATCAAAATTTTCGCTGGTCTGATACTCGAAACCAATAACTGGAATGGCCTAGGTCAAAAATACACGTACCGTTGTAATCGGGCGAGTTTCTGCTTTCAGATGCAACTGGAATTTCTCGAGTTCGTCAATCCGTTCGCGAGATATGGGAGTTTGAAGTTAAGGAATGGCTGAGAAATCATCAAAATTTTCGCAAGTCTGATACTCGAAACCAATAACTACAAAGGCCTAGGAGAAAAATACACATACCGTTGTAATCGGGCGGGTTTCTGCTTTCAGATGCAATAGGAAACTCTCGAGTTCGTCAATCTGTTCGCGCGATATGGAATTGTGAAGTTAAGGAATGGTTGAGAAACCATCAAAATTTTCGCAAGTCTGATACTCGAAACCAATAACTGGAATGGCCTAGGGGAAAAGTTCACACACCTTTGTAATCGGACGAGTTTCTGCTTTCAGATGCAACAGGAATTTCTCGAGTTCGTCAATCCGTTCGCGAGATATGGGAGTTTGAAGTTAAAGAATGCTTGAGAAACCATCAAAATTTTCGCAAGTCTGATACTCGAAACCAATAACTACAAAGCCATAGGGGAAAAATGCACTTACCTTTGTAATCAGGCGAGTTTCTGCTTTCAGATGCAATAGGAAATTCTCGAGTTCGTCAATCCGTTCGCGAGATATGGGTGTTTGAAGTTAAGGAATGCTTGAGAAACCATCAAAATTATCGCAATTCGGATGCTAGAAACGAATAACTGGAATTGCCTAGGGGAAAAGTACACAGACCAATAATATCGGGCGAGTTACTACTTTCAGA
Source organism: Ptiloglossa arizonensis (assembly GCF_051014685.1). Taxonomy (NCBI): domain Eukaryota; kingdom Metazoa; phylum Arthropoda; class Insecta; order Hymenoptera; family Colletidae; genus Ptiloglossa; species Ptiloglossa arizonensis. The sequence continues at coordinate 95,051 of NW_027478634.1, forward strand.
TGCAACAGGAATTTCTCGAGTTCGTCATTCCGTTCGCGAGATATGGGAGTTTGAAGTTAAGGAATGGTTGAGAAACCATCACAATTTTCGCAAGTCTGATACTCAAAACCAATAACCACTATGGCCTAGGGCAAAAATACACATACCGTTGTAATCGGGCGAGTTTCTGCTTTCAGATGCAATAGGAAATTCTCGAGTTCGTCAATCCGATCGCGAGATATGGAAGTTTGAAGTTAAGGAATGCTTGAGAAACCATCAAAATTTTCGCTGGTCTGATACTCGAAACCAACAACTGGAATGGCCTAGGGGAAAAGTACACACACCGTTGTATTCGGGCGAGTTTCTGCTTTCAGAAGCAATAGGAAATTCTCGAGCTCGTCAATCCGTTCGCGAGATATGGAAGTGTGAAGTTAAGGAATGGTTGAGAAACCATCAAAATTTTCGCTGGTCTGATACTCGAAACCAATAACTGGAATGGCCTAGGGGAAAAGTACACACACCATTGTAATCGGTCGAGTTTCTACTTTCATATACAACAGGAATTTCTCGAGTTCGTCATTCCGTTCGCGAGATATGGGAGTTTGAAATTAAGGAATGGTTGAGAAACCATCAAAATTTTCGCAATTCTGATGCTTGAAACCAATAACTACAATGGCCTAGGGGAGAAATACACATGCCGTTGTAATCGGGCGAGTTTCTGCTTTCAGATGCAACAGGAAATTCGCGAGTTCGTCAATCCGTTCACGAGATATGGGAGTTTGAAGTTAAGGAATGCTTGAGAAACCATCAAAATTTTCGCAACTCTGATACTCGAAACCAATAACTACAATGGCCTAGGGGGAAAATACACACACCATTGTAATCGTGCGAGTTTCTACTTTCAGATGCAACAGGAATTTCTCGAGTTCGTCATTCCGTTCGCGAGATATGCGAGTTTGAAATTAAGGAATGGTAGAGAAACCATCAAAATTTTCGCAAGTCTCATACTCGAAACCAATAACTACAAAGGCATAGGGGAAAAATGCACATACCTTTGTAATCGGGCGAGTTTCCACTTCCAGATGCAACAGGAAATTCTCGAGTTCGTCATTCCGTTCGCGAGATATGGGAGTTTGAAGTTAAGGAATGGTTGAGAAACCATCAAAATTATCGCAATTCGGATGCTAGAAACGAACAACTGGAATGGCCTAGGGGAAAAGTACACACACCGTTGTATTCGGGCGAGTGTCTGCTTTCAGAAGCAATAGGAAATTCTCGAGCTCGTCAATCCGTTCGCGAGATATGGGAGTTGGAAATTAAGGAATGGTTGAGAAACCATCAAAATTTTCGCAAGTCTGATACTCGAAACCAATAACTACAATGGCCTAGGGGAAAATACACATACCGTTGTAATCGGGCGAGTTTCTGCTTTCAGATGCAATAGGAATTTCTCGAGTTCATCAATTCGTTCGCGAGATATGGGTGTTTGAAGTTAAGGAATGCTTGAGAAACCATCAAAATTTTCGCAAGTCTGATACTCGAAACCAATAACTGGAATGGCCTAGGGGAAAAGTACACATACCATTGTAATCGGGCGAGTTTCTACTTTCAGATGCAACAGGAATTTCTCGAGTTCGTCAATCCGTTCGCGAGATATGGAAGTTTGAAGTTAAGGAATGCTTGAGAAACCATCAAAATTTTCGCTGGTCTGATAGTCGAAACCAACAACTGGAATGGCCTAGGGGAAAAGTACATACACCATTGTAATCGGTCGAGTTTCTACTTTCATATACAACAGGAATTTCTCGAGTTCGTCATTCCGTTCGCGAGATATGGGAGTTTGAAATTAAGGAATGGTTGAGAAACCATCAAAATTTTCGCAATTCTGATAAACGAAACCAATAACTACAAAGGCGTAGGGGAAAAATACACATACGGTTGTAATCGGGCGAATTTCTACTTTCACATGCAACAGGAATTTCTCGAGTTCGTCAATCCGTTCGCGGGATATGGGAGTTTGAAGTTAAGGAATGGTTGAGAAACCATCAAAATTTTCGCTGGTCTGATACTCGAAACCAATAACTGGAATGGCCTAGGGGAAAAGTACACACACCATTGTAATCGGGCGAGTTTCTACTTTCAGAAGCAACAGGAATTTCTCGAGTTCGTCATTCCGTTCGCGAGATATGGGTGTTTGAAGGTAAGGAACGGTTGAGAAACCATCAAAATTTTCGCTGGTCTGATACTCGAAACCAATAACTGGAATGGCCTAGGTCAAAAATACACGTACCGTTGTAATCGGGCGAGTTTCTGCTTTCAGATGCAACAGGAATTTCTCGAGTTCGTCAATCCGTTCGCGAGATATGGGAGTTTGAAGTTAAGGAATGGCTGAGAAATCATCAAAATTTTCGCAAGTCTGATACTCGAAACCAATAACTACAAAGGCCTAGGAGAAAAATACACATACCGTTGTAATCGGGCGGGTTTCTGCTCTCAGATGCAATAGGAAACTCTCGAGTTCGTCAATCTGTTCGCGCGATATGGAAGTGTGAAGTTAAGGAATGGTTGAGAAACCATCAAAATTTTCGCAAGTCTGATACTCGAAACCAATAACTGGAATGGCCTAGGGGAAAAGTACACATACCATTGTAATCGGGCGAGTCCCTACTTTCAGATGCAACAGGAATTTCTCGAGTTCGTCGATCCGTTCGCGAGATATGGAAGTTTGAAGTTAAGGAATGCTTGAGAAACCATCAAAATTTTCGCTGGTCTGATACTCGAAACCAACAAATGGAATGGCCTAGGGGAAAAGTTCACACACCTTTGTAATCGGGCGAGTTTCTGCTTTCAGATGCAACAGGAATTTCTCGAGTTCGTCAATCCGTTCGCGAGATATGGGAGTTTGAAGTTAAAGAATGCTTGAGAAACCATCAAAATTTTCGCAAGTCTGATACTCGAAACCAATAACTACAAAGCCATAGGGGAAAAATGCACTTACCTTTGTAATCAGGCGAGTTTCTGCTTTCAGATGCAATAGGAAATTCTCGAGTTCGTCAATCCGTTCGCGAGATATGGGTGTTTGAAGTTAAGGAATGCTTGAGAAACCATCAAAATTATCGCAATTCGGATGCTAGAAACGAATAACTGGAATTGCCTAGGGGAAAAGTACACAGACCAATAATATCGGGCGAGTTACTACTTTCAGATGCAACAGGAATTTCTCGAGTTCGTCATTCCGTTCGCGAGATATGGGAGTTTGAAGTTAAGGAATGGTTGAGAAACCATCACAATTTTCGCAAGTCTGATACTCGAAACCAATAACCACTATGGCCTAGGGCAAAAATACACATACCGTTGTAATCGGGCGAGTTTCTGCTTTCAGATGCAATAGGAAATTCTCGAGTTCGTCAATCCGATCGCGAGATATGGAAGTTTGAAGTTAAGGAATGCTTGAGAAACCATCAAAATTTTCGCTGGTCTGATACTCGAAACCAACAACTGGAATGGCCTAGGGGAAAAGTACACACACCGTTGTATTCGGGCGAGTTTCTGCTTTCAGAAGCAATAGGAAATTCTCGAGCTCGTCAATCCGTTCGCGAGATATGGGAGTTGGAAATTAAGGAATGGTTGAGAAACCATCAAAATTTTCGCAAGTCTGATACTGGAAACCAATAACTACAACGGCCTAGGGGAAAAATACACATACCGTTGTAATCGGGCGGGTTTCTACTTTCAGATGCAATAGGAAATTCTCGAGTTCGTCAATCTGTTCGCGAGATATGGAAGTGTGAAGTTAAGGAATGGTTGAGAAACCATCAAAATTTTCGCAAGTCTGATACTCGAAACCAATAACTGGAATGGCCTAGGGGAAAAGTACACATACCATTGTAATCGGTCGAGTTTCTACTTTCATATACAACAGGAATTTCTCGAGTTCGTCATTCCGTTCGCGAGATATGGGAGTTTGAAATTAAGGAATGGTTGAGAAACCATCAAAATTTTCGCAATTCTGATACACGAAACCAATAACTACAAAGGCGTAGGGGAAAAATACACATACGGTTGTAATCGGGCGAATTTCTACTTTCACATGCAACAGGAATTTCTCGAGTTCGTCAATCCGTTCGCGGGATATGGGAGTTTGAAGTTAAGGAATGGTTGAGAAACCATCAAAATTTTCGTTGGTCTGATACTCGAAACCAATAACTGGAATGGCCTAGGGGAAAAGTACACACACCATTGTAATCGGTCGAGTTTCTACTTTCATATACAACAGGAATTTCTCGAGTTCGTCATTCCGTTCGCGAGATATGGGAGTTTGAAATTAAGGAATGGTTGAGAAACCATCAAAATTTTCGCAATTCTGATGCTTGAAACCAATAACTACAATGGCCTAGGGGAGAAATACACATGCCGTTGTAATCGGGCGAGTTTCTGCTTTCAGATGCAACAGGAATTTCTCGAGTTCGTCAATCCGTTCGCGAGATATGGGAGTTTGAAGTTAAAGAATGCTTGAGAAACCATCAAAATTTTCGCAAGTCTGATACTCGAAACCAATAACTACAGAGGCATAGGGGAAAAATGCACATACCTTTGTAATCGGGCGAGTTTCCACTTTCAGATGCAATAGGAATTTCTCGAGTTCGTCATTCCGTTCGCGAGATATGGGAGTTTGAAGATATGGAATGCTTGAGAAACCATCACAATTTTCGCAAGTCTGATACTCGAAATCAATAACTACTATGGCCTAGGGCAAAAATACACGTACCGTTGTAATCGGGCGAGTTTCTGCTTTCAGATGCAATAGGAAATTCGCGAGTTCGTCAATCCGTTCACGAGATATGGGAGTTTGAAGTTAAGGAATGCTTGAGAAACCATCAAAATTTTCGCAACTCTGATACTCGAAACCAATAACTACAATGGCCTAGGGGGAAAATACACACACCATTGTAATCGTGCGAGTTTCTACTTTCAGATGCAACAGGAATTTCTCGAGTTCGTCATTCCGTTCGCGAGATATGCGAGTTTGAAGTTAAGGAATGGTAGAGAAACCATCAAAATTTTCGCAAGTCTCATACTCGAAACCAATAACTACAAAGGCATAGGGGAAAAATGCACATACCTTTGTAATCGGGCGAGTTTCCACTTCCAGATGCAACAGGAAATTCTCGAGTTCGTCATTCCGTTCGCGAGATATGGGAGTTTGAAGTTAAGGAATGGTTGAGAAACCATCAAAATTTTTGCAATTCTGATGCTAGAAACAAATAACTACAATGGCCCAGGGGAAAAATACACACACCGTTGTAATCGGGCGAGTTTCTGCTTTCAGATGCAATAGGAAATTCTCGAGTTCGTCAATCCGTTCGCGAGATATGGTAGACTGAAGTTAAGGAATGGTTGAGAAACCATCAAAATTTTCGCAAGTCTGATACTCGAAACCAATAACTACAATGGCCTAGGGGAAAATACACATACCGTTGTAATCGGGCGAGTTTCTGCTTTCAGATGCAATAGGAATTTCTCGAGTTCGTCAATTCGTTCGCGAGATATGGGTGTTTGAAGTTAAGGAATGCTTGAGAAACCATCAAAATTATCGCAATTCGGATGCTAGAAACGAATAACTGGAATTGCCTAGGGGAAAAGTACACAGACCAATAAAATCGGGCGAGTTACTACTTTCAGATGCAACAGGAATTTCTCGAGTTCGTCATTCCGTTCGCGAGATATGGGAGTTTGAAGTTAAGGAATGGTTGAGAAACCATCACAATTTTCGCAAGTCTGATACTCGAAACCAATAACCACTATGGCCTAGGGCAAAAATACACATACCGTTGTAATCGGGCGAGTTTCTGCTTTCAGATGCAATAGGAAATTCTCGAGTTCGTCAATCCGTTCGCAAGATATGAAAGTTTGAAGTTAAGGAATGGTTGAGAAACCATCAAAATTTTCGCAATTCTGATGCTAGAAACCAATAAATACAATGGCCTATGGGAAAAATACGCATACCGTTGTAATTGGGCGAGTTTCTGCTGTCAGATGCAACAGGAATTTCTCGAGTTCGTCAATCCGTTCGCGAGATATGGGAGTTTGAAGTTAAGGAATGCTTGAGAAACCATCAAAATTATCGCAAGTCTGATACTCGAAACCAATAACAACAAAGGCCTAGGCGAAAAATACACGTACCGTTGTAATCGGGCGAGTTTCTGCTTTCAGATGCGATAGGAAATTCTCGAGTTCGTCAATCCGTTCGCAAGATATGAAAGTTTGAAGTTAAGGAATGGTTGAGAAACCATCAAAATTTTCGCAATTCTGATGCTAGAAACCAATAACTACAATGGCCTATGGGAAAAATACACACGCCGTTGTAATCGGGCGAGTTTCTGCTTTCCGATGCAACAGGAATTTCTCGAGTTCGTCAATCCGTTCGCGAGATATGGGTGTTTGAAGTTATGGAATGGTTGAGAAACCATTAAAATTTTCGCAATTCTGATACTCCAAACCAATAACTACTATGGCCTAGGGCAAAAATGCACATACCGTTGAAATCGGGCGAGTTTCTGCTTTCAGATGCAATAGGTATTTCTCGAGTTCTTCAATCCGTTCGCGAGATATGGGAGTTTGAAGTTAAGGAATGCTTGAGAAACCATCAAAATTATCGCAAGTCTGATACTGTAAACAAATAACTACAAAGGCCTAGGGGAAGAATACACGTACCGTTGCAATCGGGCGAGATTCTGCTTTCAGATGCAATAGGAAATTCTCGAGTTCGTCAATCCGTTCGCAAGATATGAAAGTTTGAAGTTAAGGAATGGTTGAGAAACCATCAAAATTTTCGCAATTCTGATGCTAGAAACCAATAACTACAATGGCCTATGGGAAAAATACACATACCGTTGTAATTGGGCGAGTTTCTGCTGTCAGATGCAACAGGTATTTCTCGATTTCGTCAATCCGTTCGCGAGATATGGGAGTTTGAAGTTAAGGAATGGTTGAGAAACCATTAAAATTTTCGCAATTCTGATACTCGAAACCAATAACTACTATGGCCTAGGGCAAAAATGCACATACCGTTGAAATCGGGCAAGTTTCTGCTTTCAGATGCAACAGGTATTTCTCGAGTTCTTCAATCCGTTCGCGAGATATGGGAGTTTGAATTAAGGAATGCTTGAGAAACCATCAAAATTATCGCAAGTCTGATACTCGAAACAAATAACTACAAAGGCCTACGGGAAAAATACACATACCTTTGTAATCGGGCGAGTTTCTACTTTCAGATGCTACAGGAATTTCTCGAGTTCGTCAATCCGTTCGCGGGATATGGGAGTTTGAAGTTAAGGAATGGTTGAGAAACCATCAAAATTTTCGTTGGTCTGATACTCGAAACCAATAACTGGAATGGCCTAGGGGAAAAGTACACACACCATTGTAATCGGTCGAGTTTCTACTTTCATATACAACAGGAATTTCTCGAGTTCGTCATTCCGTTCGCGAGATATGGGAATTTGAAATTAAGGAATGGTTGAGAAACCATCAAAATTTTCGCAATTCTGATGCTTGAAACCAATAACTACAATGGCCTAGGGGAGAAATACACATGCCGTTGTAATCGGGCGAGTTTCTGCTTTCAGATGCAACAGGAATTTCTCGAGTTCGTCAATCCGTTCGCGAGATATGGGAGTTTGAAGTTAAAGAATGCTTGAGAAACCATCAAAATTTTCGCAAGTCTGATACTCGAAACCAATAACTACAGAGGCATAGGGGAAAAATGCACATACCTTTGTAATCGGGCGAGTTTCCACTTTCAGATGCAATAGGAATTTCTCGAGTTCGTCATTCCGTTCGCGAGATATGGGAGTTTGAAGATATGGAATGCTTGAGAAACCATCACAATTTTCGCAAGTCTGATACTCGAAATCAATAACTACTATGGCCTAGGGCAAAAATACACGTACCGTTGTAATCGGGCGAGTTTCTGCTTTCAGATGCAATAGGAAATTCGCGAGTTCGTCAATCCGTTCACGAGATATGGGAGTTTGAAGTTAAGGAATGCTTGAGAAACCATCAAAATTTTCGCAACTCTGATACTCGAAACCAATAACTACAATGGCCTAGGGGGAAAATACACACACCATTGTAATCGTGCGAGTTTCTACTTTCAGATGCAACAGGAATTTCTCGAGTTCGTCATTCCGTTCGCGAGATATGCGAGTTTGAAGTTAAGGAATGGTAGAGAAACCATCAAAATTTTCGCAAGTCTCATACTCGAAACCAATAACTACAAAGGCATAGGGGAAAAATGCACATACCTTTGTAATCGGGCGAGTTTCCACTTCCAGATGCAACAGGAAATTCTCGAGTTCGTCATTCCGTTCGCGAGATATGGGAGTTTGAAGTTAAGGAATGGTTGAGAAACCATCAAAATTTTTGCAATTCTGATGCTAGAAACAAATAACTACAATGGCCCAGGGGAAAAATACACACACCGTTGTAATCGGGCGAGTTTCTGCTTTCAGATGCAATAGGAAATTCTCGAGTTCGTCAATCCGTTCGCGAGATATGGTAGACTGAAGTTAAGGAATGGTTGAGAAACCATCAAAATTTTCGCAAGTCTGATACTCGAAACCAATAACTACAATGGCCTAGGGGAAAATACACATACCGTTGTAATCGGGCGAGTTTCTGCTTTCAGATGCAATAGGAATTTCTCGAGTTCGTCAATTCGTTCGCGAGATATGGGTGTTTGAAGTTAAGGAATGCTTGAGAAACCATCAAAATTATCGCAATTCGGATGCTAGAAACGAATAACTGGAATTGCCTAGGGGAAAAGTACACAGACCAATAAAATCGGGCGAGTTACTACTTTCAGATGCAACAGGAATTTCTCGAGTTCGTCATTCCGTTCGCGAGATATGGGAGTTTGAAGTTAAGGAATGGTTGAGAAACCATCACAATTTTCGCAAGTCTGATACTCGAAACCAATAACCACTATGGCCTAGGGCAAAAATACACATACCGTTGTAATCGGGCGAGTTTCTGCTTTCAGATGCAATAGGAAATTCTCGAGTTCGTCAATCCGTTCGCAAGATATGAAAGTTTGAAGTTAAGGAATGGTTGAGAAACCATCAAAATTTTCGCAATTCTGATGCTAGAAACCAATAAATACAATGGCCTATGGGAAAAATACGCATACCGTTGTAATTGGGCGAGTTTCTGCTGTCAGATGCAACAGGAATTTCTCGAGTTCGTCAATCCGTTCGCGAGATATGGGAGTTTGAAGTTAAGGAATGCTTGAGAAACCATCAAAATTATCGCAAGTCTGATACTCGAAACCAATAACAACAAAGGCCTAGGCGAAAAATACACGTACCGTTGTAATCGGGCGAGTTTCTGCTTTCAGATGCGATAGGAAATTCTCGAGTTCGTCAATCCGTTCGCAAGATATGAAAGTTTGAAGTTAAGGAATGGTTGAGAAACCATCAAAATTTTCGCAATTCTGATGCTAGAAACCAATAACTACAATGGCCTATGGGAAAAATACACACGCCGTTGTAATCGGGCGAGTTTCTGCTTTCCGATGCAACAGGAATTTCTCGAGTTCGTCAATCCGTTCGCGAGATATGGGTGTTTGAAGTTATGGAATGGTTGAGAAACCATTAAAATTTTCGCAATTCTGATACTCCAAACCAATAACTACTATGGCCTAGGGCAAAAATGCACATACCGTTGAAATCGGGCGAGTTTCTGCTTTCAGATGCAATAGGTATTTCTCGAGTTCTTCAATCCGTTCGCGAGATATGGGAGTTTGAAGTTAAGGAATGCTTGAGAAACCATCAAAATTATCGCAAGTCTGATACTGTAAACAAATAACTACAAAGGCCTAGGGGAAGAATACACGTACCGTTGCAATCGGGCGAGATTCTGCTTTCAGATGCAATAGGAAATTCTCGAGTTCGTCAATCCGTTCGCAAGATATGAAAGTTTGAAGTTAAGGAATGGTTGAGAAACCATCAAAATTTTCGCAATTCTGATGCTAGAAACCAATAACTACAATGGCCTATGGGAAAAATACACATACCGTTGTAATTGGGCGAGTTTCTGCTGTCAGATGCAACAGGTATTTCTCGATTTCGTCAATCCGTTCGCGAGATATGGGAGTTTGAAGTTAAGGAATGGTTGAGAAACCATTAAAATTTTCGCAATTCTGATACTCGAAACCAATAACTACTATGGCCTAGGGCAAAAATGCACATACCGTTGAAATCGGGCAAGTTTCTGCTTTCAGATGCAACAGGTATTTCTCGAGTTCTTCAATCCGTTCGCGAGATATGGGAGTTTGAATTAAGGAATGCTTGAGAAACCATCAAAATTATCGCAAGTCTGATACTCGAAACAAATAACTACAAAGGCCTACGGGAAAAATACACCTACCGTTGTAATCGGCCGAGTTTCTGCTTTCAGATGCAATAGGAAATTCTCGAGTTCGTCAATCCGTTCGCGAGATATGGGAGTTTGAAGTGAAGGAATGGTTGAAAAACCATCACAATTTTCGCAAGTCTGATACTCGAAACCAGTAACTACTATGGCCTAGGGCAAAAATACACATACCGTTGTAATCGGGCGGGTTTCTGCTTTCAGATGCAACAGGAATTTCTCGAGTTCGTCAATCCGTTCGCGAGATATGGGAGTTTGAAGTTAAGGAATGCTTGAGAAACCATCAAAATTATCGCAAGTCTGATACTGTAAACAAATAACTACAAAGGCCTAGGGGAAGAATACACGTACCGTTGCAATCGGGCGAGATTCTGCTTTCAGATGCAATAGGAAATTCTCGAGTTCGTCAATCCGTTCGCGAGATATGGGTGTTTGAAGTTATGGAATGGTTGAGAAACCATTAAAATTTTCGCAATTCTGATACTCGAAACCAATAACTACTATGGCCTAGGGCAAAAATGCACATACCGTTGAAATCGGGCGAGTTTCTGCTTTCAGATGCAATAGGAAATTCTCGAGTTCGTCAATCCGTTCGCAAGATATGAAAGTTTGAAGTTAAGGAATGGTTGAGAAACCATCAAAATTTTCGCAATTCTGATGCTAGAAACCAATAACTACAATGGCCTATGGGAAAAATACACATACCGTTGTAATTGGGCGAGTTTCTGCTGTCAGATGCAACAGGAATTTCTCGAGTTCGTCAATCCGTTCGCGAGATATGGGAGTTTGAAGTTAAGGAATGCTTGAGAAACCATCAAAATTATCGCAAGTCTGATACTCGAAACCAATAACAACAAAGGCCTAGGGGAAAAATACACGTACCGTTGTAATCGGGCGAGTTTCTGCTTTCAGATGCGATAGGAAATTCTCGAGTTCGTCAATCCGTTCGCAAGATATGAAAGTTTGAAGTTAAGGAATGGTTGAGAAACCATCAAAATTTTCGCAATTCTGATGCTAGAAACCAATAACTACAATGGCCTATGGGAAAAATACACACGCCGTTGTAATCGGGCGAGTTTCTGCTTTCCGATGCAACAGGAATTTCTCGTGTTCGTCAATCCGTTCGCGAGATATGGGTGTTTGAAGTTATGGAATGGTTGAGAAACCATTAAAATTTTCGCAATTCTGATACTCGAAACCAATAACTACTATGGCCTAGGGCAAAAATGCACATACCGTTGAAATCGGGCAAGTTTCTGCTTTCAGATGCAACAGGTATTTCTCGAGTTCTTCAATCCGTTCGCGAGATATGGGAGTTTGAATTAAGGAATGCTTGAGAAACCATCAAAATTATCGCAAGTCTGATACTCGAAACAAATAACTACAAAGGCCTACGGGAAAAATACACCTACCGTTGTAATCGGCCGAGTTTCTGCTTTCAGATGCAATAGGAAATTCTCGAGTTCGTCAATCCGTTCGCGAGATATGGGAGTTTGAAGTGAAGGAATGGTTGAAAAACCATCACAATTTTCGCAAGTCTGATACTCGAAACCAGTAACTACTATGGCCTAGGGCAAAAATACACATACCGTTGTAATCGGGCGGGTTTCTGCTTTCAGATGCAACAGGAATTTCTCGAGTTCGTCAATCCGTTCGCGAGATATGGGAGTTTGAAGTTAAGGAATGCTTGAGAAACCATCAAAATTATCGCAAGTCTGATACTGTAAACAAATAACTACAAAGGCCTAGGGGAAGAATACACGTACCGTTGCAATCGGGCGAGATTCTGCTTTCAGATGCAATAGGAAATTCTCGAGTTCGTCAATCCGTTCGCGAGATATGGGAGTTTGAAGTTAAGGAATGGTTGAAAAACCATCACAATTTTCGCAAGTCTGATACTCGAAACCAGTAACTACTATGGCCTAGGGCAAAAATGCACATACCGTTGAAATCGGGCAAGTTTCTGCTTTCAGATGCAACAGGTATTTCTCGATTTCGTCAATTCGTTCGCGAGATATGGGTGTTTGAAGTTAAGGAATGCTTGAGAAACCATCAAAATTATCGCAATTCGGATGCTAGAAACGAATAACTGGAATTGCCTAGGGGAAAAGTACACAGACCAATAAAATCGGGCGCGTTACTACTTTCAGATGCAACAGGAATTTCTCGAGTTCGTCATTCCGTTCGCGAGATATGGGAGTTTGAAGTTAAGGAATGGTTGAGAAACCATCACAATCTTCGCAAGTCTGATACTCGAAACCAATAACCACTATGGCCTAGGGCAAAAATACACATACCGTTGTAATCGGGCGGGTTTCTGCTTTCAGATGCAACAGGAATTTCTCGAGTTCGTCAATCCGTTCGCGAGATATGGAAGTTTGAAGTTAAGGAATGCTTGAGAAACCGTCAAAATTTTCGCTGGTCTGATACTCGAAACCAACAACTGGAATGGCCTAGGGGAAAAGTACACACACCGTTGTAATCGGGCGAGTTTCTGCTTTCAGATGCAACAGGAATTTCTCGAGTTCGTCAATCCGTTCGCGAGATATGGGAGTTTGAAGTTAAAGAATGCTTGAGAAACCATCAAAATTTTCGCAAGTCTGATACTCGAAACCAATAACTACAAAGGCATAGGGGAAAAATGCACATACCTTTGTAATCGGGCGAGTTTCCACTTTCAGATGCAATAGGAATTTCTCGAGTTCGTCATTCCGTTCGCGAGATATGGGGGTTTGAAGGTAAGGAACGGTTGAGAAACCATCAAAATTTTCGCAATTCTGATACTCGCAACCAATAACTACTCTGACCTAGGGCAAAAATTCCCATACCGTTGAAATCGGGCGAGCTTCTGCTTTCAGATGCAACAGGTATTTCTCGAGTTCGTCAATCCGTTCGCGAGATATGGGAGTTTGAAGTTAAGGAATGCTTGAGAAACCATCAAAATTATCGCAAGTCTGATACTGTAAACAAATAACTACAAAGGCCTAGGGGAAGAATACACGTACCGTTGCAATCGGGCGAGATTCTGCTTTCAGATGCAATAGGAAATTCTCGAGTTCGTCAATCCGTTCGCGAGATATGGGAGTTTGAAGTTAAGGAATGGTTGAAAAACCATCACAATTTTCGCAAGTCTGATACTCGAAACCAATAACTACTATGGCCTAGGGCAAAAATACACGTACCGTTGTAATCGGGCGAGTTTCTGCTTTCAGATGCAATAGGAAATTCTCGAGTTCGTCAATCCGTTCGCGAGATATGGGAGTTTGAAGTTAAGGAATGCTTGAGAAACCATCAAAATTTTCGCAACTCTGATACTCGAAACCAATAACTACAATGGCCTAGGGGGAAAATACACACACCATTGTAATCGTGCGAGTTGCTACTTTCAGATGCAACAGGAATTTCTCGAGTTCGTCATTCCGTTCGCGAGATATGGGAGATTGAAGTTAAGGAATGGTAGAGAAACCATCAAAATTTTCGCAAGTCTCATACTCGAAACCAATAACTACAAAGGCATAGGGGAAAAATGCACATACCTTTGTAATCGGGCGAGTTTGCACTTCCAGATGCAACAGGAATTTCTCGAGTTCGTCATTCCGTTCGCGAGATATGGGAGTTTGAAGTTAAGGAATGGTTGAGAAACCATCAAAATTTTCGCAATTCTGATGCTAGAAACCAATAACTACAATGCCCTAGGGGAAAAATACACATACCGTTGTAATCGGGCGAGTTTCTGCTTTCAGATGCAACAGGAATTTCTCGAGTTCGTCAATCCGTTCGCGAGATATGGGGGTTTGAAGTTAAGGAATGGTTGAGAAACCATCAAAATTTCCGCATGTCTGGTACTCGAAACCAATAACTACAAAGGCCTAGGGGAAAAATACACATACCGTTGTAATCGGGCGAGTTTCTACTTCCACATGCAACAGGAATTTCTCGATTTGGTCAATCCGTTCGCGAGATATGGGAGTTTGAAGTTAAGGAATGGTTGAGAAACCATCAAAATTTTCGCAAGTCTGATACTCGAAACCAATAACTACAAATGTCTAGTGGAAAAAGACACATACCATTGTAATCAGGCGAGTTTCTACTTCCAGATACAACAGGAATTTTACGAGTTCGTCAATGCGTTCGCGAGATATGGGAGTTTGATATTAAGGAATGCTTGAGAAACCATCAAAATTTTCGCAAGTCTGATACTCGAAACCAATAACTACAAATGTCTAGTGGAAAAAGACACATACCATTGTAATCGGGCGCGTTTCTACTTCCAGATACAACAGGAATTTCACGAGTTCGTCAATGCGTTCGCGAGATATGGGAGTTTGAAGTTAAGGAATGGTTTAGAAACCATCACAATTTTCGCAAGTCTGATACTCGAAACCAATAACCAATATGGCCTAGGGCAAAAATACACATGCCGTTGTAATCGGGCGAGCTTCTGCTTTCTGATGCAATAGGAAATTCTCGAGTTCGGCAATCCGTTCGCGAGATATGGGAGTGTGAAGTTAAGGAATGGTTGAGAAACCATCAAAATTTTCGCAAGTCTGATACTCGAAACCAATAACTACAAATGTCTAGGGGAAAAAGACACATACCATTGTAATCGGGCGAGTTTCTACTTCCAGATACAACAGGAATTTCACGAGTTCGTCAATGCGTTCGCGAGATATGGGAGTTTGATGTTAAGGAATGCATGAGAAACCATCAAAATTTTCGCTGGTCTGATACTCGAAACCAACAACTGGAATGGCCTAGGGGAAAAGTACACACAACCGTTGTAATCGGCCGAGATTCTGTTTTCAGATGCAATAGGAAATTCTCGAGTTCGTCAATCCGTTCGCGAGATATGGGGGTTTGAAGTTAAGGAATGGTTGAGAGACCATCAAATTTCCGCATGTCTGGTACTCGAAACCTATAACTACAAAGGCCTAGGGGAAAAATACACATACCGTTGTAATCGGGCGAGTTTCTGCTTTCTGATGCCATAGGAAATTCTCGAGTTCGGCAATCCGTTCGCGAGATATGGGAGTTTGATATTAAGGAATGCTTGAGAAACCATCAAAATTTTCGCTGGTCTGATACTCGAAACCAATAACTGGAATGGCCTAGGGGAAAAGTACACACACCATTGTAATCGGTCGAGTTTCCACTTTCATATACAAAAGGAATTTCTCGAGTTCGTCAATCCGTTCGCGAGATATGGGAGTTTGAAGTTAAGGAATGTTTGAGAAACCATCAAAATTTTCGCAAGTCTGATACTCGAAACCAATAACTACAAATGCCTAGGGGAAAAATACACATACCGTTGTAATCGGGCGAGTTTCTGCATTCAGATGCAATAGGAAATTCTCGATTTCGTCAATCCGTTCGCGAGATATGGGAGTTTGAAGTTAAGGAATGGTTGAGAAACCATCAAAATTTCCGCTGGTCTGATACTCGAAATCAATAACTGGAATGGCCTAGGGGAAAAAGACACATACCATTGTAATCGGGCGCGTTTCTACTTCCAGATACAACAGGAATTTCACGAGTTCGTCAATGCGTTCGCGAGATATGGGAGTTTGAAGTTAAGGAATGGTTTAGAAACCATCACAATTTTCGCAAGTCTGATACTCGAAACCTATAACCAATATGGCCTAGGGCAAAAATACACATACCGTTGTAATCGGGCGAGCTTCTGCTTTCTGATGCAATAGGAAATTCTCGAGTTCGGCAATCCGTTCGCGAGATATGGGAGTGTGAAGTTAAGGAATGGTTGAGAAACCATCAAAATTTTCGCAAGTCTGATACTCGAAACCGATAACTACAAATGTCTAGGGGAAAAAGACACATACCATTGTGATCGGGCGAGTTTCTACTTCCAGATACAACAGGAATTTCACGAGTTCGTCAATGCGTTCGCGAGATATGGGAGTTTGATGTTAAGGAATGCTTGAGAAACCATCAAAATTTTCGCTGGTCTGATACTCGAAACCAACAACTGGAATGGCCTAGGGGAAAAGTACACACAACCGTTGTAATCGGCCGAGATTCTGTTTTCAGTTGCAATAGGAAATTCTCGAGTTCGTCAATCCGTTCGCGAGATATGGGGGTTTGAAGTTAAGGAATGGTTGAGAGACCATCAAAATTTCCGCATGTCTGGTACTCGAAACCTATAACTACAAAGGCCTAGGGGAAAAATACACATACCGTTGTAATCGGGCGAGTTTCTGCTTTCTGATGCCATAGGAAATTCTCGAGTTCGGCAATCCGTTCGCGAGATATGGAAGTTTGAAGTTAAGGAATGATTGAGAAACCATCAAAATTTTCGCTGGTCTGATACTCGAAACCAATAACTGGAATGGCCTAGGGGAAAAGTACACACACCATTGTAATCGGGCGAGCTTCTGCTTTCTGATGCCATAGGAAATTCTCGAGTTCGGCAATCCGTTCGCGAGATATGGGAGTTTGAAGCTAATGAACGGTTGAGAAACCATAAAAATTTTCGCAAGTCTGATACTCGAAACCAATAACTACAAAGGCCTAGGGGGAAAACACACATATCTTTGTAATCGGGCGAGTTCCTACTTTCAGATGCAACGGGAATTTCTCGAGTTCGTCAATCCGTTCGCGAGATATGGGAGTTTGAAGTTAAGGAATGGTTGAGAAACCATCACAATTTTCGCAAGGCTGATACTCGAAATCAATAACTACTATGGCCTAGGGGAAAAATACACATACCGTTGTAATCGGGCGAGTTTCTGCTTTCAGATGCAATAGGAATTTCTCGAGTTCGTCAATCCGTTCGCGAGATATGGAAGTTTGAAGTTAAAGAATGCTTGAGAAACCATCAAAATTTTCGCTGGTCTGATACTCGAAACCAATTACTACAATGGCCTAGGGGAAAAATACACATACCGTTGTAATCGGGCGCGTTTCTACTTTCAGATGCAACAGGAATTTCTCGAGTTCGTCAATCCGTTCGCGAGATATGGGAGTTTGAAGTTAAGGAATGGTTGAGAAACCATCAAAATTTTCGCAAGTCTGATACTCGAAACCAATAACTACAAAGGCCTATGGGGAAAACACACATATCTTTGTAATCGGGCGAGTTTCTGCTTTCAGATGCAATAGGAAATTCTCGAGTTCGTCAATCCGTTCGCGAGATATGGGAGTTTGAAGTTAAGGAATGGTTGAAAAACCATCAAAATTTTCGCAAGTCTGATACTCGAAACCAATAACTACAAATGCCTAGGGGAAAGATACACATAGCATTTGATCGGGCGAGATTCTACTTTCACATGCAACAGGAATTTCTCGAGTTCGTCAATGCGTTCGCGAGATATGGGAGTTTGAAGTTAAGGAATGGTTGAGAAATCATCAAAATTTTCGCAAGTCTGATACTCGAAACCAATAACTGGAATGGCCTAGGGGTAAAGTACACATACCGTTGTAATCGGGCGAGGTTCTACTTTCAGATGCAACGGGAATTTCTCGAGTTCGTCAATCCGTTCGCGAGATATGGAAGTTTGAAGTTAAGGAATGCTTGGGAAATCATCAAAATTT
Organism: Ptiloglossa arizonensis; assembly: GCF_051014685.1. Lineage (NCBI taxonomy): Eukaryota > Metazoa > Arthropoda > Insecta > Hymenoptera > Colletidae > Ptiloglossa > Ptiloglossa arizonensis. The sequence goes on from NW_027478634.1 coordinate 113,009, forward strand.
TCGCTGGTCTGATACTCGAATCCAATAACTACAATGGCCTAGGGGAAAAATACATAAACCGTTGTAATCGGGCGAGTTTCTACTTTCAGATGCAACAGGAATTTCTCGAGTTCGTCATACCGTTCGCGGGATATGGGAATTTGAAGTTAAGGAATGTTTGAGAAACCATCAAAATTGTCGCTGGTCTGATACTCGAAACCAATAACTGGTATGGCCTATGGGAAAAGTACACACACCATTGCAATCGGGCGAGTTTCTACTTTCAGACGCACCAGGAATTTCTCGAGTTCGTCAATCCGTTCGCGAGATATGGGAGTTTGAAGTTAAGGAATGGTTGAGAAACCATCAAAATTTTCGCAAGTCTGATACTCGAAACCAATAACTACAAAGGCCTAGGGGGAAAACACACATATCTTTGTAATCGGGCGAGTTTCTGCTTTCAGATGCAATTGCAAATTCTCGAGTTCGTCAATCCGTTCGCGAGATATGGGAGCTTGAAGTTAAGGAATGGTTGAGAAACCATCAAAATTTTCGCAATTCTGATACTCGAAACCAATAACTACAAATGCCTAGGGGAAAAATACACATACCATTTGATCGGGCGAGATTCTACTTTCACATGCAACAGGAATTTCTCGAGTTCGTCAATGCGTTAGCGAGATATGCGAGTTTGAAGTTAAGGAATGGTTGAGAAACCATCAAAATTTTCGCAATTCTGATACTCGAAACCAATAACTACAAATGCCAAGGGGAAAAATACACATACCGTTGTAATCGGGCGAGTTTCTACTTTCAGATGCAACAGGAATTTCTCGAGTTCGTCAATCCGTTCGCGAGATATGGGAGTTTGAAGTTGAGGAATGGTTGAGAAACCATCAAAATTTTCGCAAGTGTGATACTCGAAACCAATAACTGGAATGGCCTAGGGGAAAAATACACATACCGTTGTAATCGGGCAAGTTTCTACTTTCTGATGCAACAGGAATTTCCCGAGTTCGTCATACCGTTCGCGGGATATGGGAATTTGAAGTTAAGGAATGTTTGAGAAACCATCAAAATTTTCGCTGGTCTGATACTCGAAACCAATAACTGGAATGGCCTATGGGAAAAGTACACACACCATTGCAATCGGGCGAGTTTCTACTTTCAGACGCAACAGGAATTTCTCGAGTTCGTCAATCCGTTCGCGAGATATGGGAGTTTGAAGTTAAGGAATGGTTGAAAAACCATCAAAATTTTCGCAAGTCTGATACTCGAAACCAATAACTACAAAGGCCTAGGGGGAAAACACACATATCTTTGTAATCGGGCGAGTTTCTGCTTTCAGATGCAATTGCAAATTCTCGAGTTCGTCAATCCGTTCGCGAGATATGGGAGCTTGAAGTTAAGGAATGGTTGAGAAACCATCAAAATTTTCGCAATTCTGATACTCGAAACCAATAACTACAAATGCCTAGGGGAAAAATACACATACCATTTGATCGGGCGAGATTCTACTTTCACATGCAACAGGAATTTCTCGAGTTCGTCAATGCGTTCGCGAGATATGCGAGTTTGAAGTTAAGGAATGGTTGAGAAACCATCAAAATTTTCGCAATTCTGATACTCGAAACCAATAACTACAAATGCCAAGGGGAAAAATACACATACCGTTGTAATCGGGCGAGTTTCTACTTTCAGATGCAACAGGAATTTCTCGAGTTCGTCAATCCGTTCGCGAGATATGGGAGTTTGAAGTTGAGGAATGGTTGAGAAACCATCAAAATTTTCGCAAGTCTGATACTCGAAACCAATAACTGGAATGGCCTAGGGGAAAAATTCACACACCGTTGTAATCGGGCGAGTTTCTACTTTCTGATGCAACAGGAATTTCTCGAGTTCGTCAATCCGTTCGCGGGATATGGGAATTTGAAGTTAAAGAATGGTTGAGACACCATCATAATTTTCGCTGGTCTGATACTCGAAACCAATAACTGGAAGGGCCTAGGGGAAAAGTACACACACCATTGCAATCGGGCGAGTTTCTACTTTCAGACGCAACAGGAATTTCTCGAGTTCGTCAATCCGTTCGCGAGATATGGGAGTTTGAAGTTAAGGAATGGTTGAGAAACCATCAAAATTTTCGCAAGTCTGATACTCGAAACCAATAAATACAAAGGCCTAGGGGAAAACACACATATCTTTGTAATCGGGCGTGTTTCTACTTTCAGATGCAACAGGAATTTCTCGAGTTCGTCAATCCGTTCGCGAGATATGGGAGTTTGAAGTTAAGGAATGGTTGAGAAACCATCACAATGTTCGCAAGTCTGATACTCGAAATCAATAACTACTATGGCCTAGGGGAAAAATACACATACCGTTGTAATCGGGTGAGTTTCTGCTTTCAGATGCAATAGGAAATTCTCGAGTTCGTCAATCCGTTCGCGAGTTATGGGAGTTTGAAGTTAAGGAATGGTTGAGAAACCATCAAAATTTTCGCAAGTCTGATACTCGAAACCAATAACTACAAAGGCCTAGGGGGAAAACACACTTATCTTTGTAATCGGGCGAGTTTCTGCTTTCAGATGCAATTGCAAATTCTCGAGTTCGTCATACCGTTCGCGGGATATGGGAATTTGAAGTTAAGGAATGTTTGAGAAACCATCAAAATTTTCGCTGGTCTGATACTCGAAACCAATAACTGGAATGGCCTATGGGAAAAGTACACACACCATTGCAATCGGGCGAGTTTCTACTTTCAGACGCAACAGGAATTTCTCGAGTTCGTCAATCCGTTCGCGAGATATGGGAGTTTGAAGTTAAGGAATGGTTGAGAAACCATCAAAATTTTCGCAAGTCTGATACTCGAAACCAATAACTACAAAGGCCTAGGGGGAAAACACACATATCTTTGTAATCGGGCGAGTTTCTGCTTTCAGATGCAATTGCAAATTCTCGAGTTCGTCAATCCGTTCGCGAGATATGGGAGCTTGAAGTTAAGGAATGGTTGAGAAACCATCAAAATTTTCGCAATTCTGATACTCGAAACCAATAACTACAAATGCCTAGGGGAAAAATACACATACCATTTGATCGGGCGAGATTCTACTTTCACATGCAACAGGAATTTCTCGAGTTCGTCAATGCGTTCGCGAGATATGCGAGTTTGAAGTTAAGGAATGGTTGAGAAACCATCAAAATTTCCGCAATTCTGATACTCGAAACCAATAACTACAAATGCCAAGGGGAAAAATACATATACCGTTGTAATCGGGCGAGTTTCTACTTTCAGATGCAACAGGAATTTCTCGAGTTCGTCAATCCGTTCGCGAGATATGGGAGTTTGAAGTTGAGGAATGGTTGAGAAACCATCAAAATTTTCGCAAGTCTGATACTCGAAACCAATAACTGGAATGGCCTAGGGGAAAAATACACACACCGTTGTAATCGGGCGAGTTTCTACTTTCTGATGCAACAGGAATTTCCCGAGTTCGTCAATCCGTTCGCGGGATATGGGAATTTGAAGTTAAAGAATGGTTGAGACACCACCATAATTTTCGCTGGTCTGATACTCGAAACCAATAACTGGAAGGGCCTAGGGGAAAAGTACACACACCATTGCAATCGGGCGAGTTTCTACTTTCAGACGCAACAGGAATTTCTCGAGTTCGTCAATCCGTTCGCGAGATATGGGAGTTTGAAGTTAAGGAATGGTTGAGAAACCATCAAAATTTTCGCAAGTCTGATACTCGAAACCAATAAATACAAAGGCCTAGGGGAAAACACACATATCTTTGTTATCGGGCGTGTTTCTACTTTCAGATGCAACAGGAATTTCTCGAGTTCGTCAATCCGTTCGCGAGATATGGGAGTTTGAAGTTAAGGAATGGTTGAGAAACCATCACAATGTTCGCAAGTCTGATACTCGAAATCAATAACTACTATGGCCTAGGGGAAAAATACACATACCGTTGTAATCGGGCGAGTTTCTGCTTTCAGATGCAATAGGAAATTCTCGAGTTCGTCAATCCGTTCGCGAGATATGGGAGTTTGAAGTTAAGGAATGGTTGAGAAACCATCAAAATTTTCGCAAGTCTGATACTCGAAACCAATAACTACAAAGGCCTAGGGGGAAAACACACTTATCTTTGTAATCGGGCGAGTTTCTGCTTTCAGATGCAATTGCAAATTCTCGAGTTCGTCAATCCGTTCGCGAGATATGGGAGCTTGAAGTTAAGGAATGGTTGAGAAACCATCAAAATTTTCGCAATTCTGATACTCGAAACCAATAACTACAAATGCCTAGGGGAAAAATACACATACCATTTGATCGGGCGAGATTCTACTTTCACATGCAACAGGAATTTCTCGAGTTCGTCAATGCGTTCGCGAGATATGCGAGTTTGAAGTTAAGGAATGGTTGAGAAACCATCAAAATTTTCGCAATTCTGATACTCGAAACCAATAACTACAAATGCCAAGGGGAAAAATACACATACCGTTGTAATCGGGCGAGTTTCTACTTTCAGATGCAACAGGAATTTCTCGAGTTCGTCAATCCGTTCGCGAGATATGGGAGTTTGAAGTTAAGGAATGGTTGAGAAACCATCAAAATTTTCGCAAGTCTGATACTCGAAACCAATAAATACAAAGGCCTAGGGGAAAACACACATATCTTTGTAATCGGGCGTGTTTCTACTTTCAGATGCAACAGGAATTTCTCGAGTTCGTCAATCCGTTCGCGAGATATGGGAGTTTGAAGTTAAGGAATGGTTGAGAAACCATCACAATGTTCGCAAGTCTGATACTCGAAATCAATAACTACTATGGCCTAGGGGAAAAATACACATACCGTTGTAATCGGGCGAGTTTCTGCTTTCAGATGCAATAGGAAATTCTCGAGTTCGTCAATCCGTTCGCGAGATATGGGAGTTTGAAATTAAGGAATGGTTGAGAAACCATCAAAATTTTCGCAAGTCTGATACTCGAAACCAATAACTGGAATGGCCTAGGGGAAAAGTACACATACCGTTGTAATCGGGCGACTTTCTACTTTCACATGCAACAGGAATATCTCGAGTTCGTCAATCCGTTCGCGAGATATGGGAGTTTGAAGTTAAGGAATGGTTGAGAAACCATTAAAATTTTCGCAAGTCTAATACTCGAAAACAATAACTAGAAAGGCCTAGGGGAAAAATACACATACCGTTGTAATCGGGCGAGTTTCTACTTCCACATGCAACAGGAATTTCTCGAGTTCGTCAATCCGTTCGCGAGATATGGGAGTTTGAAGTTAAGGAAAGGTTGAGAAACCATCAAAATTCTCGCAAGTCTGATACTCGAAACAAATAACTACTATGGCCTAGGGCAAAAATACACATACCGTTGTAATCGGGCGAGTTTCTGCTTTCAGATGCAATAGGAAATTCTCATGTTCGTCAATCCGTTCGCGAGATATGGGAGTTTGAAGTTAAGGAATGGTTGAGAAACCATCAAAATTTTCGCAAGTCTGATACTCGAAACCAATAACTACAATGGCCTAGGAGAAGAATACACATACAGTTGTAATCGGGAGAGTTTCTACTTTCAGATGCAGCAGAAATTTTTCGGATTCGTCAATCCGTTCGCGAGATATGGGAGTTTGAAGTGAAGGAATGGTTGAGAAACCATCAAAATTTTCGCAAGTCTGATACTCGAAACCAATAATTACAATGGCCTAGGGGAAAAATACAGATACCGTTGTAATCGGGAGAGTTTCTACTTTCAGATGCAGCAGATACTTCTCGGATTCGTCAATCCGTTCGCGAGATATGGGAGTTTGAAGTTAAGGAATGGTTGAGAAATCATCAAAACTTTCGCAAGTCTGATACTCGAAACCAATAACTACAATGGCCTAGGGGAAAAATACACATACCGTTGTAATCGGGAGAGTTTCTACTTTCAGATGCAGCAGAAATTTTTCGGATTCGTCAATCCGTTCGCGAGATATGGGAGTTTGAAGTTAAGGAATGCTTGAGAAACCATCAAAATTTTCGCAAATCTGATACGCGAAACCAATAACTACAAAGGCCTAGGGGAAAAATACACATACCTTTGTAATCGGGCGAGTTTCTACTTTCAGATGCAACAGGAATTTCTCGAGTTCGTCAATCCGTTCGCGAGAAATGGGTGTTTGAAGTTAAGGAACGGTTGAGAAACCATCACAATTTTCACAAGTCTGATACTCGACACCAGTAACTACTATGGCCTAGGGCAAAAATACACATACCGTTGTAATCGGGCGTGCTATTGCTGTCAGATGCAACAGGAATTTCTCGAATTCGTCAATCCGTTCGCGTGATATGGGAGTTTGAAGTTAAGGAATGGTTGAGAAACCATCAAAATTTTCGTTGCTCTGATACTCGAAACCAATAACTGGAATGGCCTATGGGAAAAGTACACACACCATTGTAATTGGGCGAGTTTCTACTTTCAGATGCAACAGGAATTTGTCGAGTTCGCCAATCCGTTCGCGAGGTATCGGAGTTTGAAGTCAAGGAATGGTTGAGAAAGCATCAAAATTTTCGCAAGTCTGATACTCGAAACCAATAACTGGAATGGCAAAGGGGAAAAGTACACACGCCATTGTAATCGGGCGAGTTTCCACTTTCAGATGCAACAGGAATTTCTCGAGTTCGTCATTCCGTTCGCGAGATATGGGTGTTTGAAGTTTAGGAATGGTTGAGAAACCATCAAAATTTTCGTTGCTCTGATACTCGAAACCAATACCTGGAATGGCCAAGGGGAAAATTACATACGCCATTGTAATCGGGCGAGTTTCTGCTTTCAGACGCGACAGGAATTTCTCGAGTTCGTCAATCCGTTCGCGAGATATGGGAGTGCGAAGTTAAGGAATGGTTGAAAAACCATCAAAATTTTCGCAAGTGTGATACTCGAAACCAATAACTGGAATGGCCTACGGGAAAAGTACACACACCATTGTAATTGGGCGAGTGTCTACTTTCAGATGCAACAGGAATTTCGCGAGTTCGCCATTCCGTTCGCGAGGTATCGGAGTTTGAAGTTAAGGAATGGTTGAGAAACCATCCAAATTTTCGCAAGTCTGATACTCGAAACCAATAACTACTATGGCCTAGGGCAAAAATACACATACCGTTGTAATCGGGCGAGTTTCTTCTTTCAGATGCAACAGGCATTTCTCGAGTTCGTGAATCCGTTCGCGAGATATGGGAGCTTGAAGTTAAGGAATGGTTGAGGAACAATCAAAATTTTCGCAAGTCTGATACTCGAAACCAATAACTACAAAGGCCTAGGGGAAAAATACACATACCTTTGTAATCGGGCGAGTCTCTACTTTCAGATGCAATAGGAAATCCTCGTGTTCGTCAATCCGTTCGAGAGATATGGGAGTTTGAAGTTAAGGAATGGTTGAGAAACCATCAAAATTTTCGCAAGTCTGATACTCGAAACCAATAACTGGAATGGCCTAGGGGAAAAGTACACACACCATTGTAACTGGGCGAGTTTCTACTTTCAGATGCAACTGGAATTTCTCGAGTTCGCCATTCCGTTCGCGAGGTATCGAAGTTTGAAGTTAAGGAATGGTTGAGAAACCATCAAAATTTTCGCAAGTCTGATACTCGAAACCAATAACTACTATGGCCTTGGGCAAAAATACACATCCCGCTGTAATCGGGCGAGTTTCTGCTTACAGATGCAATAGGAAATTCTCCCGTTCGTCAAACCGTTCGCGAGATATGGGAGTTTGAAGTTAAGGAATGGTTGAGGAACAATCAAAGTTTTCGCAAGTGTGATACTGGAAACCAATACCTGGAATGGCCAAGGGGAAAATTACATACGCCATAGTAATCGGGCGAGTTTCTACTTTCAGACGCAACAGGAATTTCTCGAGTTCGTCAATCCGTTCGCGAGATATGGGAGTTTGAAGTTAAGGAATGGTTGAAAAACCATCAAAATTTTCGCAAGTGTGATACTCGAAACCAATAACTGGAATGGCCTACGGGAAAAGTACACACACCATTGTAATCGGGCGAGTTTCTTCTTTCAGATGCAACAGGCATTTCTCGAGTTCGTCAATCCGTTCTCGAGGTATGGGATTTCGAAGTTAAGGAATGGTTGAGGAACCATCAAAATTTTCGCAAGTCTGATACTCGAAACCAATAACTACAAAGGCCTAGGGGAAAAATACATATACCTTTGTAATAGGGCGTGTTTCTACTTTCAGATGCAACAGGACTTTCTCGAGTTCGTCAATCCGTTCGCGAGATATGGGAGTTTGAAGTTAAGGAATGGTAGAGAAACCATCAAAATCTTTGCAAGTCTGATACTCGAAACCAATAACTACTATGGCCTAGGGCAAAAATACACATACCGCTGTAATCGGGCGAGTTTCTGCTTTCAGATGCAACGGGAATTTCTCGAGTTCGTCATCCTTTCGCGAGATATGGGAGTTTGAAGTTAAGGAATGGTAGAGAAACCATCAAAATTTTCGCTGGTCTGATACGCGACACCAGTAACTGGAATGGCCAAGGGGAAAAGTACACACACCATTGTAATGGGCTGTGTCCTACTTTCAGATGCAATAGGAAATTCTCGAGTTCGTCAATCCGTTCGCGAGATATGGGAGTTTGAAGTTAAGGAATGGTTGAGAAACCATCAAAATTTTCGCAATTCTGGTACTCGAAACCAATAACTGGAATGGCCTAGGCGAAAAGTACACACACCATTGTATTGGGGCGAGTTTTTACTTTCAGATGCAACAGGAATTTCTCGAGTTCGTCATTCCGTTCGCGAGATATGGTAGTTTGAAGTTAAGGAATGGTTGAGAAGCCATCAAAATTTTCGCAATTGTGATACTCGAAACCAATAACTGGAATGGCCTAGGGGAAAAGTACACACACCATTGTAATCGAGCGAGTTTCTGCTTTCAGATGCAATAGGAAATTCTCGAGTTCGTCAATCCGTTCGCGAGATATGGGAGTTTGAAGTTACGGAATGCTTGAGAAACCATCAAAATTTTCGCAAGTCTGATACTCGAAACCTATAACTACTATGGCCTAGGGCAAAAATGCACATACCGTTGTAATCGTGCGACTTTCTACTTTCACATGCAACAGGAATTTCTCGAGTTCGTCAATCCGCTCGCGGGATATGGGAGTTTGAAGTTAAGGAATGCTTGAGAAACCTTCAAAATTTTCGCTGGTCTGATACTCGAAACCAATAACTGGAATGGCCTAGGTCAAAAATACACGTACCGTTGTAATCGGGCGTGTTTCTGCTTTCAGATGCAATAGGAAATTCTCGAGTGTGTCAATCCGTTCGCGAGATATGGTAGTTTGAAGTTAAGGAATGGTTGAGAAACCATCAAAATTTTCGCAAGTCTGATACTCGAAACCAATAACTACAATGGCCTAGGGGAAAAATACACATACCGTTGTAATCGGGCGAGTTTCTGCTGTCAGATGCAACAGGAATTTCTCGAGTTCGTCAATTCGTTCGCGAGATATGGAAGTGTGAAAATAAGGAATGTTTGAGAAACCACCAAAATTTTCGCAAGTCTGATACTCGAAACCAATAACTACCAAGGCCTAGGGGAAAAATACACATACCGTTGTAATCGTGCGACTTTCTACTTTCACATGCAACAGGAATTTCTCGAGTTCGTCAATCCGCTCGCGGGATATGGGAGTTTGAAGTTAAGGAATGCTTGAGAAACCATCAAAATTATCGCAATTCGGATGCTAGAAACGAATAACTGGAATTGCCTAGGGGAAAAGTACACAGACCATTAAAATCGGGCGAGTTTCTACTTTCAGATGCAACAGGAATTTCTCGAGTTCGTCATTCTGTTCGCGAGATATGGGAGTTTGAAGTTAAGGAATGGTTGAGAAACCATCACAATTTTCGCAAGTCTGATACTCGAAACCAATAACCACTATGGCCTAGGGCAAAAATACACATATCGTTGTAATCGGGCGGGTTTCTGCTTTCAGATGCAATAGGAAATTCTCGAGTTCGTCAATCTGTTCGCGAGATATGGAAGTGTGAATTTAAGGAATGGTTGAGAAACCATCAAAATTTTCGCAAGTCTGATACTCGAAACCAATAACTGGAATGGCCTAGGGGAAAAGTACACATACCATTGTAATCGGGCGAGTTTCTACTTTCTGATGCAACAGGAATTTCTCGAGTTCGTCAATCCGTTCGCGAGATATGGAAGTTTGAAGTTAAGGAATGCTTGAGAAACCATCAAAATTTTCGCTGGTCTGATACTCGAAACCAACAACTGGAATGGCCTAGGGGAAAAGTACACATACCATTGTAATCGGGCGAGTTTCCACTTCGAGATGCAACAGGAATTTCTCGAGTTCGTCATTCCGTTCGCGAGATATGGGAGTTTGAAGTTAAGGAATGGTTGAGAAACCATCAAAATTTTCGCAATTCTGATGCTAGAAACCAATAACTACAATGGCCTAGGCGAAAAATACACATACCGTTGTAATCGGGCGAGTTTCTGCTTTCAGATGCAACAGGAATTTCTCGAGTTCGTCAATCCGTTCGCGAGATATGGGAGTTAGAAGTTAAGGAATGCTTGAGAAACCTTCAAAATTTTCGCTGGTCTGATACTCGAAACCAATAACTGGAATGGCCTAGGTCAAAAATACACGTACCGTTGTAATCGTGCGAATTTCTGCTTTCAGATGCAACAGGAATTTCTCGAGTACGTCAATTCGTTCGCGAGATATGGGAGTTTGAAGTTAAGGAATGCTTGAGAAACCATCAAAATTATCGCAATTCGGATGCTAGAAACGAATAACTGGAATTGCCTAGGGGAAAAGTACACAGACCATTAAAATCGGGCGAGTTTCTACTTTCAGATGCAACAGGAATTTCTCGAGTTTGTCATTCCGCTCGCGAGATATGGGAGTTTGAAGTTAAGGAATGGTTGAGAAACCATCACAATTTTCGCAAGTCTGATACTCGAAACCAATAACCACTATGGCCTAGGCCAAAAATACACATACCGTTGTAATCGGGCGAGTTTCTGCTTTCAGATGCAATAGGAAATTCTCGAGTTCGTCAATCCGATCGCGAGATATGGAAGTTTGAAGTAAAGGAATGCTTGAGAAACCATCAAAATTTTCGCCGGTCTGATACTCGAAACCAACAACTGGAATGGCCTAGGGGAAAAGTACACACACCGTTGTATTCGGGCGAGTTTCTGCTTTCAGAAACAATAGGAAATTCTCGAGCTCGTCAATCCGTTCGCGAGATATGGGAGTTGGAAATTAAGGAATGGTTGAGAAACCATCAAAATTTTCGCAAGTCTGATACTCGAAACCAATAACTACAATGGCCTAGGGGAAAAATACACATACCGTTGTAATCGGGCGAGTTTCTGCTTTCAGATGCAACAGGAATTTCTCGAGTTCGTCAATCCGTTCGCGAGATATGGGAGTTAGAAGTTAAGGAATGCTTGAGAAACCTTCAAAATTTTCGCTGGTCTGATACTCGAAACCAATAACTGGAATGGCCTAGGTCAAAAATACACGTACCGTTGTAATCGGGCGAATTTCTGCTTTCAGATGCAACAGGAATTTCTCGAGTTCGTCAATTCGTTCGCGAGATATGGGAGTTTGAAGTTAAGGAATGCTTGAGAAACCATCAAAATTATCGCAATTCGGATGCTAGAAACGAATAACTGGAATTGCCTAGGGGAAAAGTACACAGACCATTAAAATCGGGCGAGTTTCTACTTTCAGATGCAACAGGAATTTCTCGAGTTTGTCATTCCGCTCGCGAGATATGGGAGTTTGAAGTTAAGGAATGGTTGAGAAACCATCACAATTTTCGCAAGTCTGATACTCGAAACCAATAACCACTATGGCCTAGGCCAAAAATACACATACCGTTGTAATCGGGCGAGTTTCTGCTTTCAGATGCAATAGGAAATTCTCGAGTTCGTCAATCCGATCGCGAGATATGGAAGTTTGAAGTAAAGGAATGCTTGAGAAACCATCAAAATTTTCGCCGGTCTGATACTCGAAACCAACAACTGGAATGGCCTAGGGGAAAAGTACACACACCGTTGTATTCGGGCGAGTTTCTGCTTTCAGAAACAATAGGAAATTCTCGAGCTCGTCAATCCGTTCGCGAGATATGGGAGTTGGAAATTAAGGAATGGTTGAGAAACCATCAAAATTTTCGCAAGTCTGATACTCGAAACCAATAACTACAATGGCCTAGGGGAAAAATACACATACCGTTGTAATCGGGCGAGTTTCTGCTTTCAGATGCAATAGGAAATTCTCGAGTTCGTCAATCCGATCGCGAGATATGGAAGTTTGAAGTTAAGGAATGCTTGAGAAACCATCAAAATTTTCGCCGGTCTGATACTCGAAACCAACAACTGGAATGGCCTAGGGGAAAAGTACACACACCGTTGTATTCGGGCGAGTTTCTGCTTTCAGAAACAATAGGAAATTCTCGAGCTCGTCAATCCGTTCGCGAGATATGGGAGTTGGAAATTAAGGAATGGTTGAGAAACCATCAAAATTTTCGCAAGTCTGATACTCGAAACCAATAACTACAATGGTCTAGGGGAAAAATACACATACCGTTGTAATCGGGCGGGTTTCTGCTTTCAGATGCAATAGGAAATTCTCGAGTTCGTCAATCTGTTCGCGAGATATGGAAGTGTGAAATTAAGGAATGGTTGAGAAACCATCAAAATTTTCGCAAGTCTGATACTCGAAACCAATAACTGGAATGGCCTAGGGGAAAAGTACACATACCATTGTAATCGGGCGAGTTTCTACTTTCAGATGCAACAGGAATTTCTCGAGTTCGTCAATCCGTTCGCGAGATATGGAAGTTTGAAGTTAAGGAATGCTTGAGAAACCATCAAAATTTTCGCTGGTCTGATACACGAAACCAAAAACTGGAATGGCCTAGGGGAAAAGTACACACACCGTTGTAATCGGGCGAGTTTCTGCTTTCAGATGCAACAGGAATTTCTCGAGTTCGTCAATCCGTTCGCGAGATATGGGAGTTTGAAGTTAAGGAATGCTTGAGAAACCATCAAAATTTTCGCCGGTCTGTTACTCGAAACCAACAACTGGAATGGCCTAGGGGAAAAGTACACACACCGTTGTATTCGGGCGAGTTTCTGCTTTCAGAAACAATAGGAAATTCTCGAGCTCGTCAATCCGTTCGCGAGATATGGGAGTTGGAAATTAAGGAATGGTTGAGAAACCATCAAAATTTTCGCAAGTCTGATACTCGAAACCAATAACTACAATGGCCTAGGGGAAAAATACACGTACCGTTGTAATCGGGCGAGTTTCTGCTTTCAGATGCGATAGGAAATTCTCGAGTTCGTCAATCCGTTCGCAAGATATGAAAGTTTGAAGTTAAGGAATGGTTGAGAAACCATCAAAATTTTCGCAATTCTGATGCTAGAAACCAATAACTACAATGGCCTATGGGAAAAATACACACGCCGTTGTAATCGGGCGAGTTTCTGCTTTCAGATGCGATAGGAAATTCTCGAGTTCGTCAATCCGTTCGCAAGATATGAAAGTTTGAAGTTAAGGAATGGTTGAGAAACCATCAAAATTTTCGCAATTCTGATGCTAGAAACCAATAACTACAATGGCCTATGGGAAAAATACACACGCCGTTGTAATCGGGCGAGTTTCTGCTTTCCGATGCAACAGGAATTTCTCGAGTTCGTCAATCCGTTCGCGAGATATGGGTGTTTGAAGTTATGGAATGGTTGAGAAACCATTAAAATTTTCGCAATTCTGATACTCGAAACCAATAACTACTATGGCCTAGGGCGAAAATGCACATACCGCTGAAATCGGGCAAGTTTCTGCTTTCAGATGCAACAGGTATTTCTCGAGTTCTTCAATCCGTTCGCGAGATATGGGAGTTTGAATTAAGGAATGCTTGAGAAACCATCAAAATTATCGCAAGTCTGATACTCGAAACAAATAACTACAAAGGCCTACGGGAAAAATACACCTACCGTTGTAATCGGCCGAGTTTCTGCTTTCAGATGCAATAGGAAATTCTCGAGTTCGTCAATCCGTTCGCGAGATATGGGAGTTTGAAGTGAAGGAATGGTTGAAAAACCATCAAAATTTTCGCAAGTCTGATACTCGAAACCAATAACTACAAAGGCATAGAGGAAAAATGCACATACCTTTGTAATCGGGCGAGTTTCCACTTTCAGATGCAATAGGAATTTCTCGAGTTCGTCATTCCGTTCGCGAGATATGGGGGTTTGAAGGTAAGGAACGGTTGAGAAACCATCAAAATTTTCGCAATTCTGATACTCGCAACCAATAACTACTCTGGCCTAGGGCAAAAATGCACATACCGTTGAAATCGGGCGAGCTTCTGCTTTCAGATGCAACAGGTATTTCTCGAGTTCGTCAATCCGTTCGCGAGATATGGGAGTTTGAAGTTAAGGAATGCTTGAGAAACCATCAAAATTATCGCAAGTCTGATACTGTAAACAAATAACTACAAAGGCCTAGGGGAAGAATACACGTACCGTTGCAATCGGGCGAGATTCTGCTTTCAGATGCAATAGGAAATTCTCGAGTTCGTCAATCCGTTCGCGAGATATGGGAGTTTGAAGTTAAGGAATGGTTGAAAAACCATCACAATTTTCGCAAGTCTGATACTCGAAACCAATAACTACTTTGGCCTAGGGCAAAAATACACGTACCGTTGTAATCGGGCGAGTTTCTGCTTTCAGATGCAATAGGAAATTCTCGAGTTCGTCAATCCGTTCGCGAGATATGGGAGTTTGAAGTTAAGGAATGCTTGAGAAACCATCAAAATTTTCGCAACTCTGATACTCGAAACCAATAACTACAATGGCCTAGGGGGAAAATACACACACCATTGTAATCGTGCGAGTTGCTACTTTCAGATGCAACAGGAATTTCTCGAGTTCGTCATTCCGTTCGCGAGATATGGGAGATTGAAGTTAAGGAATGGTAGAGAAACCATCAAAATTTTCGCAAGTCTCATACTCGAAACCAATAACTACAAAGGCATAGGGGAAAAATGCACATACCTTTGTAATCGGGCGAGTTTGCACTTCCAGATGCAACAGGAATTTCTCGAGTTCGTCATTCCGTTCGCGAGATATGGGAGTTTGAAGTTAAGGAATGGTTGAGAAACCATCAAAATTTTCGCAATTCTGATGCTAGAAACCAATAACTACAATGCCCTAGGGGAAAAATACACATACCGTTGTAATCGGGCGAGTTTCTGCTTTCAGATGCAACAGGAATTTCTCGAGTTCGTCAATGCGTTCGCGAGATATGGGAGTTTGAAGTTAAGGAATGGTTGAGAAACCTTCAAAATTTTCGCTGGTCTGATACTCGAAACCAATAACTGGAATGGCCTAGGTCAAAAATACACGTACCGTTGTAATCGGGCGTGTTTCTGCTTTCAGATGCAGCAGGAATTTCTCGAGTTCGTCAATCCGTTCGCGAGATATGGGGGTTTGAAGTTAAGGAATGGTTGAGAAACCATCAAAATTTCCGCATGTCTGGTACTCGAAACCAATAACTACAAAGGCCTAGGGGAAAAATACACATACCGTTGTAATCGGGCGAGTTTCTACTTCCACATGCAACAGGAATTTCTCGAGTTCGTCAATCCGTTCGCGAGATATGGGGGTTTGAAGTTAAGGAATGGTTGAGAAACCATCAAAATTTCCGCATGTCTGGTACTCGAAACCAATAACTACAAAGGCCTAGGGGAAAAATACACATACCGTTGTAATCGGGCGAGTTTCTACTTCCACATGCAACAGGAATTTCTCGATTTGGTCAATCCGTTCGCGAGATATGGGAGTTTGAAGTTAAGGAATGGTTGAGAAACCATCAAAATTTTCGCAAGTCTGATACTCGAAACCAATAACTACTATGGCCTAGGGCAAAAATACACGTACCGTTGTAATCGGGCGAGTTTCTGCTTTCAGATGCAATAGGAAATTCTCGAGTTCGTCAATCCGTTCGCGAGATATGGGAGTTTGAAGTTAAGGAATGCTTGAGAAACCATCAAAATTTTCGCAACTCTGATACTCGAAACCAATAACTACAATGGCCTAGGGGGAAAATACACACACCATTGTAATCGTGCGAGTTGCTACTTTCAGATGCAACAGGAATTTCTCGAGTTCGTCATTCCGTTCGCGAGATATGGGAGATTGAAGTTAAGGAATGGTAGAGAAACCATCAAAATTTTCGCAAGTCTCATACTCGAAACCAATAACTACAAAGGCATAGGGGAAAAATGCACATACCTTTGTAATCGGGCGAGTTTGCACTTCCAGATGCAACAGGAATTTCTCGAGTTCGTCATTCCGTTCGCGAGATATGGGAGTTTGAAGTTAAGGAATGGTTGAGAAACCATCAAAATTTTCGCAATTCTGATGCTAGAAACCAATAACTACAATGCCCTAGGGGAAAAATACACATACCGTTGTAATCGGGCGAGTTTCTGCTTTCAGATGCAACAGGAATTTCTCGAGTTCGTCAATGCGTTCGCGAGATATGGGAGTTTGAAGTTAAGGAATGGTTGAGAAACCTTCAAAATTTTCGCTGGTCTGATACTCGAAACCAATAACTGGAATGGCCTAGGTCAAAAATACACGTACCGTTGTAATCGGGCGTGTTTCTGCTTTCAGATGCAGCAGGAATTTCTCGAGTTCGTCAATCCGTTCGCGAGATATGGGGGTTTGAAGTTAAGGAATGGTTGAGAAACCATCAAAATTTCCGCATGTCTGGTACTCGAAACCAATAACTACAAAGGCCTAGGGGAAAAATACACATACCGTTGTAATCGGGCGTGTTTCTACTTCCACATGCAACAGGAATTTCTCGAGTTCGTCAATCCGTTCGCGAGATATGGGGGTTTGAAGTTAAGGAATGGTTGAGAAACCATCAAAATTTCCGCATGTCTGGTACTCGAAACCAATAACTACAAAGGCCTAGGGGAAAAATACACATACCGTTGTAATCGGGCGAGTTTCTACTTCCACATGCAACAGGAATTTCTCGATTTGGTCAATCCTTTCGCGAGATATGGGAGTTTGAAGTTAAGGAATGGTTGAGAAACCATCAAAATTTTCGCAAGTCTGATACTCGAAACCAATAACTACAAATGTCTAGTGGAAAAAGACACATACCATTGTAATCAGGCGAGTTTCTACTTCCAGATACAACAGGAATTTTACGAGTTCGTCAATGCGTTCGCGAGATATGGGAGTTTGATATTAAGGAATGCTTGAGAAACCATCAAAATTTTCGCAATTCTGATACTCGAAACCAATAACTACAAATGTCTGGTGGAAAAAGACACATACCATTGTAATCGGGCGCGTTTCTACTTCCAGATACAACAGGAATTTCACGAGTTCGTCAATGCGTTCGCGAGATATGGGAGTTTGAAGTTAAGGAATGGTTTAGAAACCATCACAATTTTCGCAAGTCTGATACTCGAAACCAATAACCAATATGGCCTAGGGCAAAAATACACATGCCGTTGTAATCGGGCGAGCTTCTGCTTTCTGATGCAATAGGAAATTCTCGAGTTCGGCAATCCGTTCGCGAGATATGGGAGTGTGAAGTTAAGGAATGGTTGAGAAACCATCAAAATTTTCGCAAGTCTGATACTCGAAACCAATAACTACAAATGTCTAGGGGAAAAAGACACATACCATTGTAATCGGGCGAGTTTCTACTTCCAGATACGACAGGAATTTCACGAGTTCGTCAATGCGTTCGCGAGATATGGGAGTTTGATGTTAAGGAATGCATGAGAAACCATCAAAATTTTCGCTGGTCTGATACTCGAAACCAACAACTGGAATGGCCTAGGGGAAAAGTACACACAACCGTTGTAATCGGCCGAGATTCTGTTTTCAGATGCAATAGGAAATTCTCGAGTTCGTCAATCCGTTCGCGAGATATGGGGGTTTGAAGTTAAGGAATGGTTGAGAGACCATCAAAATTTCCGCATGTCTGGTACTCGAAACCTATAACTACAAAGGCCTAGGGGAAAAATACACATACCGTTGTAATCGGGCGAGTTTCTGCTTTCTGATGCCATAGGAAATTCTCGAGTTCGGCAATCCGTTCGCGAGATATGGGAGTTTGATATTAAGGAATGCTTGAGAAACCATCAAAATTTTCGCTGGTCTGATACTCGAAACCAATAACTGGAATGGCCTAGGGGAAAAGTACACACACCATTGTAATCGGTCGAGTTTCCACTTTCATATACAACAGGAATTTCTCGAGTTCGTCAATCCGTTCGCGAGATATGGGAGTTTGAAGTTAAGGAATGTTTGAGAAACCATCAAAATTTTCGCAAGTCTGATACTCGAAACCAATAACTACAAATGCCTAGGGGAAAAATACACATACCGTTGTAATCGGGCGAGTTTCTGCATTCAGATGCAATAGGAAATTCTCGATTTCGTCAATCCGTTCGCGAGATATGGGAGTTTGAAGTTAAGGAATGGTTGAGAAACCATCAAAATTTCCGCTGGTCTGATACTCGAAATCAATAACTGGAATGGCCTAGGGGAAAAAGACACATACCATTGTAATCGGGCGCGTTTCTACTTCCAGATACAACAGGAATTTCACGAGTTCGTCAATGCGTTCGCGAGATATGGGAGTTTGAAGTTAAGGAATGGTTTAGAAACCATCACAATTTTCGCAAGTCTGATACTCGAAACCTATAACCAATATGGCCTAGGGCAAAAATACACATACCGTTGTAATCGGGCGAGCTTCTGCTTTCTGATGCAATAGGAAATTCTCGAGTTCGGCTATCCGTTCGCGAGATATGGGAGTGTGAAGTTAAGGAATGGTTGAGAAACCATCAAAATTTTCGCAAGTCTGATACTCGAAACCGATAACTACAAATGTCTAGGGGAGAAAGACACATACCATTGTAATCGGGCGAGTTTCTACTTCCAGATACAACAGGAATTTCACGAGTTCGTCAATGCGTTCGCGAGATATGGGAGTTTGATGTTAAGGAATGCTTGAGAAACCATCAAAATTTTCGCTGGTCTGATACTCGAAACCAACAACTGGAATGGCCTAGGGGAAAAGTACACACAACCGTTGTAATCGGCCGAGATTCTGTTTTCAGATGCAATAGGAAATTCTCGAGTTCGTCAATCCGTTCGCGAGATATGGGGGTTTGAAGTTAAGGAATGGTTGAGAGACCATCAAAATTTCCGCATGTCTGGTACTCGAAACCTATAACTACAAAGGCCTAGGGGAAAAATACACATACCGTTGTAATCGGGCGCGTTTCTACTTTCAGATGCAACAGGAATTTCTCGAGTTCGTCAATCCGTTCGCGAGATATGGGAGTTTGAAGTTAAGGAATGGTTGAGAAACCATCAAAATTTTCGCAAGTCTGATACTCGAAACCAATAACTACAAAGGCCTATGGGGAAAACACACATATCTTTGTAATCGGGCAAGTTTCTGCTTTCAGATGCAATAGGAAATTCTCGAGTTCGTCAATCCGTTCGCGAGATATGGGAGTTTGAAGTTAAGGAATGGTTGAAAAACCATCAAAATTTTCGCAAGTCTGATACTCGAAACCAATAACTACAAATGCCTAGGGGAAAGATACACATAGCATTTGATCGGGCGAGATTCTACTTTCACATGCAACAGGAATTTCTCGAGTTCGTCAATGCGTTAGCGAGATATGCGAGTATGAAGTTAAGGAATGGTTGAGAAACCATCAAAATTTTCGCAATTGTGATACTCGAAACCAATAACTACAAATGCCAAGGGGAAAAATACACACACCGTTGTAATCGGGCGAGTTTCTACTTTCAGATGCAACAGGAATTTCTCGAGTTCGTCAATCCGTTCGCGAGATATGGGAGTGTGAAGTTAAGGAATGGTTGAGAAACCATCAAAATTTTCGCAAGTCTGATACTCGAAACCGATAACTACAAATGTCTAGGGGAGAAAGACACATACCATTGTAATCGGGCGAGTTTCTACTTCCAGATACAACAGGAATTTCACGAGTTCGTCACTGCGTTCGCGAGATATGGGAGTTTGATGTTAAGGAATGCTTGAGAAACCATCAAAATTTTCGCTGGTCTGATACTCGAAACCAACAACTGGAATGGCCTAGGGGAAAAGTACACACAACCGTTGTAATCGGCCGAGATTCTGTTTTCAGATGCAATAGGAAATTCTCGAGTTCGTCAATCCGTTCGCGAGATATGGGGGTTTGAAGTTAAGGAATGGTTGAGAGACCATCAAAATTTCCGCATGTCTGGTACTCGAAACCTATAACTACAAAGGCCTAGGGGAAAAATACACATACCGTTGTAATCGGGCGCGTTTCTACTTTCAGATGCAACAGGAATTTCTCGAGTTCGTCAATCCGTTCGCGAGATATGGGAGTTTGAAGTTAAGGAATGGTTGAGAAACCATCAAAATTTTCGCAAGTCTGATACTCGAAACCAATAACTACAAAGGCCTATGGGGAAAACACACATATCTTTGTAATCGGGCGAGTTTCTGCTTTCAGATGCAATAGGAAATTCTCGAGTTCGTCAATCCGTTCGCGAGATATGGGAGTTTGAAGTTAAGGAATGGTTGAAAAACCATCAAAATTTTCGCAAGTCTGATACTCGAAACCAATAACTACAAATGCCTAGGGGAAAGATACACATAGTATTTGATCGGGCGAGATTCTACTTTCACATGCAACAGGAATTTCTCGAGTTCGTCAATGCGTTAGCGAGATATGCGAGTTTGAAGTTAAGGAATGGTTGAGAAACCATCAAAATTTTCGCAATTGTGATACTCGAAACCAATAACTACAAATGCCAAGGGGAAAAATACACATACCGTTGTAATCGGGCGAGTTTCTACTTTCAGATGCAACAGGAATTTCTCGAGTTCGTCAATCCGTTCGCGAGATATGGGAGTTTGAAGTTGAGGAATGGTTGAGAAACCATCAAAATTTTCGCAAGTGTGATACTCGAAACCAATAACTGGAATGGCCTAGGGGAAAAATACACATACCGTTGTAATCGGGCGAGTTTCTACTTTCTGATGCAACAGGAATTTCCCGAGTTCGTCATACCGTTCGCGGGATATGGGAATTTGAAGTTAAGGAATGTTTGAGAAACCATCAAAATTTTCGCTGGTCTGATACTCGAAACCAATAACTGGAATGGCCTATGGGAAAAGTACACACACCATTGCAATCGGGCGAGTTTCTACTTTCAGACGCAACAGGAATTTCTCGAGTTCGTCAATCCGTTCGCGAGATATGGGAGTTTGAAGTTAAGGAATGGTTGAGAAACCATCAAAATTTTCGCAAGTCTGATACTCGAAACCAATAACTACAAAGGCCTAGGGGGAAAACACACATATCTTTGTAATCGGGCGAGTTTCTGCTTTCAGATGCAATTGCAAATTCTCGAGTTCGTCAATCCGTTCGCGAGATATGGGAGCTTGAAGTTAAGGAATGGTTGAGAAACCATCAAAATTTTCGCAATTCTGATACTCGAAACCAATAACTACAAATGCCTAGGGGAAAAATACACATACCATTTGATCGGGCGAGATTCTACTTTCACATGCAACAGGAATTTCTCGAGTTCGTCAATGCGTTCGCGAGATATGCGAGTTTGAAGTTAAGGAATGGTTGAGAAACCATCAAAATTTTCGCAATTCTGATACTCGAAACCAATAACTACAAATGCCAAGGGGAAAAATACACATACCGTTGTAAATGAGCGAGTTTCTACTTTCAGATGCAACAGGAATTTCTCGAGTTCGTCAATCCGTTCGCGAGATATGGGAGTTTGAAGTTGAGGAATGGTTGAGAAACCATCAAAATTTTCGCAAGTCTGATACTCGAAACCAATAACTGGAATGGCCTAGGGGAAAAATACACATACCGTTGTAATCGGGCGAGTTTCTACTTTCTGATGCAACAGGAATTTCCCGAGTTCGTCAATCCGTTCGCGGGATATGGGAATTTGAAGTTAAAGAATGGTTGAGACACCATCATAATTTTCGCTGGTCTGATTCTCGAAACCAATAACTGGAAGGGCCTAGGGGAAAAGTACACACACCATTGCAATCGGGCGAGTTTCTACTTTCAGACGCAACAGGAATTTCTCGAGTTCGTCAATCCGTTCGCGAGATATGGGAGTTTGAAGTTAAGGAATGGTTGAGAAACCATCAAAATTTTCGCAAGTCTGATACTCGAAACCAATAACTACAAAGGCCTAGGGGGAAAACACACATATCTTTGTAATCGGGCGAGTTTCTGCTTTCAGATGCAATTGCAAATTCTCGAGTTCGTCAATCCGTTCGCGAGATATGGGAGCTTGAAGTTAAGGAATGGTTGAGAAACCATCAAAATTTTCGCAATTCTGATACTCGAAACCAATAACTACAAATGCCTAGGGGAAAAATACACATACCATTTGATCGGGCGAGATTCTACTTTCACATGCAACAGGAATTTCTCGAGTTCGTCAATGCGTTCGCGAGATATGCGAGTTTGAAGTTAAGGAATGGTTGAGAAACCATCAAAATTTTCGCAATTCTGATACTCGAAACCAATAACTACAAATGCCAAGGGGAAAAATACACATACCGTTGTAAATGGGCGAGTTTCTACTTTCAGATGCAACAGGAATTTCTCGAGTTCGTCAATCCGTTCGCGAGATATGGGAGTTTGAAGTTGAGGAATGGTTGAGAAACCATCAAAATTTTCGCAAGTCTGATACTCGAAACCAATAACTGGAATGGCCTAGGGGAAAAATACACATACCGTTGTAATCGGGCGAGTTTCTACTTTCTGATGCAACAGGAATTTCCCGAGTTCGTCAATCCGTTCGCGGGATATGGGAATTTGAAGTTAAAGAATGGTTGAGACACCATCATAATTTTCGCTGGTCTGATTCTCGAAACCAATAACTGGAAGGGCCTAGGGGAAAAGTACACACACCATTGCAATCGGGCGAGTTTCTACTTTCAGACGCAACAGGAATTTCTCGAGTTCGTCAATCCGTTCGCGAGATATGGGAGTTTGAAGTTAAGGAATGGTTGAGAAACCATCAAAATTTTCGCAAGTCTGATACTCGAAACCAATAAATACAAAGGCCTAGGGGAAAACACACATATCGTTGTAATCGGGCGTGTTTCTACTTTCAGATGCAACAGGAATTTCTCGAGTTCGTCAATCCGTTCGCGAGATATGGGAGTTTGAAGTTAAGGAATGGTTGAGAAACCATCACAATGTTCGCAAGTCTGATACTCGAAATCAATAACTACTATGGCCTAGGGGAAAAATACACATACCGTTGTAATCGGGCGAGTTTCTGCTTTCAGATGCAATAGGAAATTCTCGAGTTCGTCAATCCGTTCGCGAGATATGGGAGTTTGAAGTTAAGGAATGGTTGAGAAACCATCAAAATTTTCGCAAGTCTGATACTCGAAACCAATAACTACAAAGGCCTAGGGGGAAAACACACTTATCTTTGTAATCGGGCGAGTTTCTGCTTTCAGATGCAATGGCAAATTCTCGAGTTCGTCAATCCGTTCGCGAGATATGGGAGCTTGAAGTTAAGGAATGGTTGAGAAACCATCAAAATTTTCGCAATTCTGATACTCGAAACCAATAACTACAAATGCCTAGGGGAAAAATACACATACCATTTGATCGGGCGAGATTCTACTTTCACATGCAACAGGAATTTCTCGAGTTCGTCAATGCGTTCGCGAGATATGCGAGTTTGAAGTTAAGGAATGGTTGAGAAACCATCAAAATTTTCGCAATTCTGATACTCGAAACCAATAACTACAAATGCCAAGGGGAAAAATACACATACCGTTGTAATCGGGCGAGTTTCTACTTTCAGATGCAACAGGAATTTCTCGAGTTCGTCAATCCGTTCGCGAGATATGGGAGTTTGAAGTTAAGGAATGGTTGAGAAACCATCAAAATTTTCGCAAGTCTGATACTCGAAACCAATAAATACAAAGGCCTAGGGGAAAACACACATATCTTTGTAATCGGGCGTGTTTCTACTTTCAGATGCAACAGGAATTTCTCGAGTTCGTCAATCCGTTCGCGAGATATGGGAGTTTGAAGTTAAGGAATGGTTGAGAAACCATCACAATGTTCGCAAGTCTGATACTCGAAATCAATAACTACTATGGCCTAGGGGAAAAATACACATACCGTTGTAATCGGGCGAGTTTCTGCTTTCAGATGCAATAGGAAATTCTCGAGTTCGTCAATCCGTTCGCGAGATATGGGAGTTTGAAATTAAGGAATGGTTGAGAAACCATCAAAATTTTCGCAAGTCTGATACTCGAAACCAATAACTGGAATGGCCTAGGGGAAAAGTACACATACCGTTGTAATCGGGCGACTTTCTACTTTCACATGCAACAGGAATATCTCGAGTTCGTCAATCCGTTCGCGAGATATGGGAGTTTGAAGTTAAGGAATGGTTGAGAAACCATTAAAATTTTCGCAAATCTGATACGCGAAACCAATAACTACAAAGGCCTAGGGGAAAAATACACATACCTTTGTAATCGGGAGAGTTTCTACTTTCAGATGCAACAGGAATTTCTCGAGTTCGTCAATCCGTTCGCGAGATATGGGTGTTTGAAGTTAAGGAACGGTTGAGAAACCATCACAATTTTCACAAGTCTGATACTCGACACCAGTAACTACTATGGCATAGGGCAAAAATACACATACCGTTGTAATCGGGCGTGCTATTGCTGTCAGATGCAACAGGAATTTCTCGAGTTCGTCAATCCGTTCGCGTGATATGGGAGTTTGAAGTTAAGGAATGGTTGAGAAACCATCAAAATTTTCGTTGCTCTGATACTCGAAACCAATAACTGGAATGGCCTATGGGAAAAGTACACACACCATTGTAATTGGGCGAGTTTCTACTTTCAGATGCAACAGGAATTTGTCGAGTTCGCCAATCCGTTCGCGAGATATGGGTGTCTGAAGTTAAGGAATGGTTGAGAAACCATCAAAATTTTCGCTGGTCTGATACTCGAAACCAATACCTGGAATGGACAAGGGGAAAATTACATACGCCATTGTAATCGGGCGAGTTTCCACTTTCAGATGCAACAGGAATTTCTCAAGTTCGTCATTCCGTTCGCGAGATATGGGTGTTTGAAGTTAAGGAATGGTTGAGAAACCATCAAAATTTTCGTTGCTCTGATACTCGAAACCAATACCTGGAATGGCCAAGGGGAAAATTACATACGCCATTGTAATCGGGCGAGTTTCTACTTTCAGACGCGACAGGAATTTCTCGAGTTCGTCAATCCGTTCGCGAGATATGGGAGTGTGAAGTTAAGGAATGGTTGAAAAACAATCATAATTTTCGCAAGTGTGATACTCGAAACCAATAACTGGAATGGCCTACGGGAAAAGTACACACACCATTGTAATTGGGCGAGTTTCTACTTTCAGATGCAAAAGGAATTTCTCGAGTTCGCCATTCCGTTCGCGAGGTATCGGAGTTTGAAGTTAAGGAATGGTTGAGAAACCATCCAAATTTTCGCAAGTCTGATACTCGAAACCAATAACTACTATGGCCTAGGGCAAAAATACACATACCGTTGTAATCGGGCGAGTTTCTTCTTTCAGATGCAACAGGCATTTCTCGAGTTCGTGAATCCGTTCGCGAGATATGGGAGCTTGAAGTTAAGGAATGGTTGAGGAACAATCAAAATTTTCGCAAGTCTGATACTCGAAACCAATAACTACAAAGGCCTAGGGGAAAAATACACATACCTTTGTAATCGGGCGAGTTTCTACTTTCAGATGCAATAGGAAATCCTCGTGTTCGTCAATCCGTTCGAGAGATATGGGAGTTTGAAGTTAAGGAATGGTTGAGAAACCATCAAAATTTTCGCAAGTCTGATACTCGAAACCAATAACTGGAATGGCCTAGGGGAAAAGTACACACACCATTGTAACTGGGCGAGTTTCTACTTTCAGATGCAACAGGAATTTCTCGAGTTCGTCAATCCGTTCGCGAGATATGGGTGTTTGAAGTTAAGGAACGGTTGAGAAACCATCACAATTTTCACAAGTCTGATACTCGACACCAGTAACTACTATGGCCTAGGGCAAAAATACACATACCGTTGTAATCGGGCGTGCTATTGCTGTCAGATGCAACAGGAATTTCTCGAATTCGTCAATCCGTTCGCGTGATATGGGAGTTTGAAGTTAAGGAATGGTTGAGAAACCATCAAAATTTTCGTTGCTCTGATACTCGAAACCAATAACTGGAATGGCCTATGGGAAAAGTACACACACCATTGTAATTGGGCGAGTTTCTACTTTCAGATGCAACAGGAATTTGTCGAGTTCGCCAATCCGTTCGCGAGGTATCGGAGTTTGAAGTCAAGGAATGGTTGAGAAAGCATCAAAATTTTCGCAAGTCTGATACTCGAAACCAATAACTGGAATGGCAAAGGGGAAAAGTACACACGCCATTGTAATCGGGCGAGTTTCCACTTTCAGATGCAACAGGAATTTCTCGAGTTCGTCATTCCGTTCGCGAGATATGGGTGTTTGAAGTTTAGGAATGGTTGAGAAACCATCAAAATTTTCGTTGCTCTGATACTCGAAACCAATACCTGGAATGGCCAAGGGGAAAATTACATACGCCATTGTAATCGGGCGAGTTTCTGCTTTCAGACGCGACAGGAATTTCTCGAGTTCGTCAATCCGTTCGCGAGATATGGGAGTGCGAAGTTAAGGAATGGTTGAAAAACCATCAAAATTTTCGCAAGTGTGATACTCGAAACCAATAACTGGAATGGCCTACGGGAAAAGTACACACACCATTGTAATTGGGCGAGTGTCTACTTTCAGATGCAACAGGAATTTCTCGAGTTCGCCATTCCGTTCGCGAGGTATCGGAGTTTGAAGTTAAGGAATGGTTGAGAAACCATCCAAATTTTCGCAAGTCTGATACTCGAAACCAATAACTACTATGGCCTAGGGCAAAAATACACATACCGTTGTAATCGGGCGAGTTTCTTCTTTCAGATGCAACAGGCATTTCTCGAGTTCGTGAATCCGTTCGCGAGATATGGGAGCTTGAAGTTAAGGAATGGTTGAGGAACAATCAAAATTTTCGCAAGTCTGATACTCGAAACCAATAACTACAAAGGCCTAGGGGAAAAATACGCATACCTTTGTAATCGGGCGAGTCTCTACGTTCAGATGCAATAGGAAATCCTCGTGTTCGTCAATCCGTTCGAGAGATATGGGAGTTTGAAGTTAAGGAATGGTTGAGAAACCATCAAAATTTTCGCAAGTCTGATACTCGAAACCAATAACTGGAATGGCCTAGGGGAAAAGTACACACACCATTGTAACTGGGCGAGTTTCTACTTTCAGATGCAACTGGAATTTCTCGAGTTCGCCATTCCGTTCGCGAGGTATCGGAGTTTGAAGTTAAGGAATGGTTGAGAAACCATCAAAATTTTCGCAAGTCTGATACTCGAAACCAATAACTACTGTGGCCTTGGGCAAAAATACACATCCCGCTGTAATCGGGCGAGTTTCTGCTTACAGATGCAATAGGAAATTCTCCCGTTCGTCAAACCGTTCGCGAGATATGGGAGTTTGAAGTTAAGGAATGGTTGAGGAACAATCAAAGTTTTCGCAAGTGTGATACTGGAAACCAATACCTGGAATGGCCAAGGGGAAAATTACATACGCCATAGTAATCGGGCGAGTTTCTACTTTCAGACGCAACAGGAATTTCTCGAGTTCGTCAATCCGTTCGCGAGATATGGGAGTTTGAAGTTAAGGAATGGTTGAAAAACCATCCAAATTTTCGCAAGTGTGATACTCGAAACCAATAACTGGAATGGCCTACGGGAAAAGTACACACACCATTGTAATCGGGCGAGTTTCTTCTTTCAGATGCAACAGGCATTTCTCGAGTTCGTCAATCCGTTCTCGAGGTATGGGATTTCGAAGTTAAGGAATGGTTGAGGAACCATCAAAATTTTCGCAAGTCTGATACTCGAAACCAATAACTACAAAGGCCTAGGGGAAAAATACATATACCTTTGTAATAGGGCGAGTTTCTACTTTCAGATGCAACAGGACTTTCTCGAGTTCGTCAATCCGTTCGCGAGATATGGGAGTTTGAAGTTAAGGAATGGTAGAGAAACCATCAAAATCTTTGCAAGTCTGATACTCGAAACCAATAACTACTATGGCCTAGGGCAAAAATACACATACCGCTGTAATCGGGCGAGTTTCTGCTTTCAGATGCAATAGGAAATTCTCGCGTTCGTCAATCCGTTCGCGAGATATGGGAGGTTGAAGTTAAGGAATGGTTGAGAAACCATCAAAATTTTCGCAATTGTGATACTCGAAACCAATAACTGGAATGGCCTAGGGGAAATGTACACACACCATTGTAATGGGGCGAGTTTCTATTTTCAGATGCAACAGGAATTTCTCGAGTTCGTCAATCCGTTCGCGAGATATGGGAGTTTGAAGTTAAGTAATGGTTGAGAAACCATCAAAATTTTCGCAATTCTGATGCTAGAAACGAAAAACTGGAATGGCCTAGGGGAAAAATACACATACCTTTGTAAAGGAGCGAGTTTCTACTTTCAGATACATCAGGAATTTTTCGAGTTCGTCAATCCGTCGAGAGATATGGGAGTTTGAAATTAAGTAACGGTTGAGAAAACATCAAAATTTTCGCAAGTCTGATACTCGAAACCAATAACTGGAATGGCCTAGGGGAAAAATACACATACCTTTGTAATCGGGCGAGTTTCTACTTCCAGATGCAACAGGAAATAATCGAGTTCGTCAATCCGTTCGCGAGGTATCGGAGTTTGAAGTTAAGGAATGGTTGAGGAACCATAAAAATTTTCCCAAGTCTGATACTCGAAACCAATAACTGGAATGGCCTAGGGGAAAAGTACACACACCATAGTAATCGGGCGAGTTTCCACTTTCAGATGCAACAGGAATTTCTCGAGTTCATCATTCCGTTCGCGAGGTATGGGAGTTCGAAGTTAAGGAATGGTTGAGGAACCATCAAAATTTTCGCTGGTCTGATACGCGACACCAATAACTGGAATGGCCAAGGGGAAAAGTACACACGCCATTGTAATCGGGCGAGTTTCCACTTTCAGATGCAACAGGAATTTCTCCAGTTCATCATTCCGTTCGCGAGATATGGGTGTTTGAAGTTAAGGAATGGTTGAGAAACCATCAAAATTTTCGCTGGTCTGATACTCGAAACCAATAACTGGAATGGCCTATGGGAAAAGTACACACACCATTGTAATTGGGCGAGTTTCTACTTTCAGATGCAACAGGAAATTCTCGCGTTCGTCAATCCGTTCGCGAGATATGGGAGGTTGAAGTTAAGGAATGGTTGAGAAACCATCAAAATATTTGCAAGTGTGATACTCGAAACCAATATCTGGAATGGCCTAGGGGAAAAGTACACACACCATTGTAATGGGGCGAGTTTCTACTTTCAGATGCAACAGGAATTTCTCGACTTCGTCAATCCGTTCGCGAGATATGGGAGTTTGAAGTTAAGGAATGGTTGAGAAACCATCAAAATTTTCGCAATTCTGATGCTAGAAACGAAAAACTGGAATGGCCTAAGGGAAAAATACATATACCTTTGTGATCGGGCGAGTTTCTACTTTCAGATGCAACGGGAATTTCTCGAGTTCGTCAATCCTTTCGCGAGATATGGGAGTTTGAAGTTAAGGAATGGTAGAGAAACCATCAAAATTTTCGCTGGTCTGATACGCGACACTAATAACTGGAATGGCCAAGGGGAAAAGTACACACACCATTGTAATGGGCTGTGTCCTACTTTCAGGTGCAATAGGAAATTCTCGAGTTCGTCAATCCGTTCGCGAGATATGGGAGTTTGAAGTTAAGGAATGGTTGAGAAACCATCAAAATTTTCGCAATTTTGGTACTCGAAACCAATAACTGGAATGGCCTAGGCGAAAAGTACACACACCATTGTATTGGGGCGAGTTTTTACTTTCAGATGCAACAGGAATTTCTCGAGTTCGTCATTCCGTTCGCGAGATATGGTAGTTTGAAGTTAAGGAATGGTTGAGAAGCCATCAAAATTTTCGCAATTGTGATACTCGAAACCAATAACTGGAATGGCCTAGGGGAAAAGTACACACACCATTGTAATCGAGCGAGTTTCTGATTTCAGATGCAATAGGAAATTCTCGAGTTCGTCAATCCGTTCGCGAGATATGGGAGTTTGAAGTTACGGAATGCTTGAGAAACCATCAAAATTTTCGCAAGTCTGATACTCGAAACCTATAACTACTATGGCCTAGGGCAAAAATGCACATACCGTTGAAATCGGGCGAGTTTCTGCTTTCAGATGCAACAGGAATTTCTCGAGTTCGTCCATCCGTTCGCGAGATATGGGAGTTTGAAGTTAAGGAATGGTTGAGAAACCTTCAAAATTTTCGCTGGTCTGATACTCGAAACCAATAACTGGAATGGCCTAGGTCAAAAATACACGTACCGTTGTAATCGGGCGTGTTTCTGCTTTCAGATGCAATAGGAAATTCTCGAGTGTGTCAATCCGTTCGCGAGATATGGTAGTTTGAAGTTAAGGAATGGTTGAGAAACCATCAAAATTTTCGCAAGTCTGATACTCGAAACCAATAACTACAATGGCCTAGGGGAAAAATACACATACCGTTGTAATCGGGCGAGTTTCTGCTGTCAGATGCAACAGGAATTTCTCGAGTTCGTCAATTCGTTCGCGAGATATGGAAGTGTGAAAATAAGGAATGTTTGAGAAACCACCAAAATTTTCGCAAGTCTGATACTCGAAACCAATAACTACCAAGGCCTAGGGGAAAAATACACATACCGTTGTAATCGTGCGACTTTCTACTTTCACATGCAACAGGAATTTCTCGAGTTCGTCAATCCGTTCGCGGGATATGGGAGTTTGAAGTTAAGGAATGCTTGAGAAACCATCAAAATTATCGCAATTCGGATGCTAGAAACGAATAACTGGAATTGCCTAGGGGAAAAGTACACAGACTATTAAAATCGGGCGAGTTTCTACTTTCAGATGCAACAGGAATTTCTCGAGTTCGTCATTCCGTTCGCGAGATATGGGAGTTTGAAGTTAAGGAATGGTTGAGAAACCATCACAATTTTCGCAAGTCTGATACTCGAAACCAATAACCACTATGGCCTAGGGCAAAATTACACATATCGTTGTAATCGGGCGGGTTTCTGCTTTCAGATGCAATAGGAAATTCTCGAGTTCGTCAATCTGTTCGCGAGATATGGAAGTGTGAATTTAAGGAATGGTTGAGAAACCATCAAAATTTTCGCTGGTCTGATACTCGAAACCAACAACTGGAATGGCCTAGGGGAAAAGTACACATACCATTGTAATCGGGCGAGTTTCCACTTCGAGATGCAACAGGAATTTCTCGAGTTCGTCATTCCGTTCGCGAGATATGGGAGTTTGAAGTTAAGGAATGGTTGAGAAACCATCAAAATTTTCGCAATTCTGATGCTAGAAACCAGTTACTACAATGGCCTAGGCGAAAAATACACATACCGTTGTAATCGGGCGAGTTTCTGCTTTCAGATGCAACAGGAATTTCTCGAGTTCGTCAATCCGTTCGCGAGATATGGGAGTTAGAAGTTAAGGAATGCTTGAGAAACCTTCAAAATTTTCGCTGGTCTGATACTCGAAACCAATAACTGGAATGGCCTAGGTCAAAAATACACGTACCGTTGTAATCGGGCGAATTTCTGCTTTCAGATGCAACAGGAATTTCTCGAGTTCGTCAATTCGTTCGCGAGATATGGGAGTTTGAAGTTAAGGAATGCTTGAGAAACCATCAAAATTATCGCAATTCGGATGCTAGAAACGAATAACTGGAATTGCCTAGGGGAAAAGTACACAGACCATTAAAATCGGGCGAGTTTCTACTTTCAGATGCAACAGGAATTTCTCGAGTTTGTCATTCCGCTCGCGAGATATGGGAGTTTGAAGTTAAGGAATGGTTGAGAAACCATCACAATTTTCGCAAGTCTGATACTCGAAACCAATAACCACTATGGCCTAGGCCAAAAATACACATACCGTTGTAATCGGGCGAGTTTCTGCTTTCAGATGCAATAGGAAATTCTCGAGTTCGTCAATCCGATCGCGAGATATGGAAGTTTGAAGTAAAGGAATGCTTGAGAAACCATCAAAATTTTCGCCGGTCTGATACTCGAAACCAACAACTGGAATGGCCTAGGGGAAAAGTACACACACCGTTGTATTCGGGCGAGTTTCTGCTTTCAGAAACAATAGGAAATTCTCGAGCTCGTCAATCCGTTCGCGAGATATGGGAGTTGGAAATTAAGGAATGGTTGAGAAACCATCAAAATTTTCGCAAGTCTGATACTCGAAACCAATAACTACAATGGCCTAGGGGAAAAATACACATACCGTTGTAATCGGGCGAGTTTCTGCTTTCAGATGCAATAGGAAATTCTCGAGTTCGTCAATCCGATCGCGAGATATGGAAGTTTGAAGTTAAGGAATGCTTGAGAAACCATCAAAATTTTCGCCGGTCTGATACTCGAAACCAACAACTGGAATGGCCTAGGGGAAAAGTACACACACCGTTGTATTCGGGCGAGTTTCTGCTTTCAGAAACAATAGGAAATTCTCGAGCTCGTCAATCCGTTCGCGAGATATGGGAGTTGGAAATTAAGGAATGGTTGAGAAACCATCAAAATTTTCGCAAGTCTGATACTCGAAACCAATAACTACAATGGCCTAGGGGAAAAATACACATACCGTTGTAATCGGTCGGGTTTCTGCTTTCAGATGCAATAGGAAATTCTGGAGTTCGTCAATCTGTTCGCGAGATATGGAAGTGTGAAATTAAGGAATGGTTGAGAAACCATCAAAATTTTCGCAAGTCTGATACTCGAAACCAATAACTGGAATGGCCTAGGGGAAAAGTACACATACCATTGTAATCGGGCGAGTTTCTACTTTCAGATGCAACAGGAATTTCTCGAGTTCGTCAATCCGTTCGCGAGATATGGAAGTTTGAAGTTAAGGAATGCTTGAGAAACCATCAAAATTTTCGCTGGTCTGATACTCGAAACCAAAAACTGGAATGGCCTAGGGGAAAAGTACACACACCGTTGTAATCGGGCGAGTTTCTGCTTTCAGATGCAACAGGAATTTCTCGAGTTCGTCAATCCGTTCGCGAGATATGGGAGTTTGAAGTTAAGGAATGCTTGAGAAACCATCAAAATTTTCGCCGGTCTGATACTCGAAACCAACAACTGGAATGGCCTAGGGGAAAAGTACACACACCGTTGTATTCGGGCGAGTTTCTGCTTTCAGAAACAATAGGAAATTCTCGAGCTCGTCAATCCGTTCGCGAGATATGGGAGTTGGAAATTAAGGAATGGTTGAGAAACCATCAAAATTTTCGCAAGTCTGATACTCGAAACCAATAACTACAATGGCCTAGGGGAAAAATACACATACCGTTGTAATCGGGCGGGTTTCTGCTTTCAGATGCAGTAGGAAATTCTCGAGTTCGTCAATCTGTTCGCGAGATATGGAAGTGTGAAATTAAGGAATGGTTGAGAAACCATCAAAATTTTCGCAAGTCTGATACTCGAAACCAATAACTGGAATGGCCTAGGGGAAAAGTACACATACCATTGTAATCGGGCGAGTTTCTACTTTCAGATGCAACAGGAATTTCTCGAGTTCGTCAATCCGTTCGCGAGATATGGAAGTTTGAAGTTAAGGAATGCTTGAGAAACCATCAAAATTTTCGCTGGTCTGATACTCGAAACCAAAAACTGGAATGGCCTAGGGGAAAAGTACACACACCGTTGTAATCGGGCGAGTTTCTGCTTTCAGATGCAACAGGAATTTCTCGAGTTCGTCAATCCGTTCGCGAGATATGGGAGTTTGAAGTTAAGGAATGCTTGAGAAACCATCAAAATTTTCGCCGGTCTGATACTCGAAACCAACAACTGGAATGGCCTAGGGGAAAAGTACACACACCGTTGTATTCGGGCGAGTTTCTGCTTTCAGAAACAATAGGAAATTCTCGAGCTCGTCAATCCGTTCGCGAGATATGGGAGTTGGAAATTAAGGAATGGTTGAGAAACCATCAAAATTTTCGCAAGTCTGATACTCGAAACCAATAACTACAATGGCCTAGGGGAAAAATACACATACCGTTGAAATCGGGCGGGTTTCTGCTTTCAGATGCAATAGGAAATTCTCGAGTTCGTCAATCTGTTCGCGAGATATGGAAGTGTGAAATTAAGGAATGGTTGAGAAACCATCAAAATTTTCGCAAGTCTGATACTCGAAACCAATAACAGGAATGGCCTAGGGGAAAAGTACACATACCATTGTAATCGGGCGAGTTTCTACTTTCAGATGCAACAGGAATTTCTCGAGTTCGTCAATCCGTTCGCGAGATATGGAAGTTTGAAGTTAAGGAATGCTTGAGAAACCATCAAAATTTTCGCTGGTCTGATACTCGAAACCAAAAACTGGAATGGCCTAGGGGAAAAGTACACACACCGTTGTAATCGGGCGATTTTCTGCTTTCAGATGCAACAGGAATTTCTCGAGTTCGTCAATCCGTTCGCGAGATATGGTAGTTTGAAGTTAAGGAATGGTTGAGAAACCATCAAAATTTTCGCAATTCTGATGCTAGAAACCAATAACTACAATGGCCTAGGGGAAAAATACACATACCGTTGTAATCGGGCGAGTTTCTGCTTTCAGATGCAACAGGAATTTCTCGAGTTCGTCAATCCGTTCGCGAGATATGGGAGTTAGAAGTTAAGGAATGCTTGAGAAACCTTCAAAATTTTCGCTGGTCTGATACTCGAAACCAATAACTGGAATGGCCTAGGTCAAAATACACGTACCGTTGTAATCGGGCGAATTTCTGCTTTCAGATGCAACGGGAATTTCTCGAGTTCGTCAATTCGTTCGCGAGATATGGGAGTTTGAAGTTAAGGAATGCTTGAGAAACCATCAAAATTATCGCAATTCGGATGCTAGAAACGAATAACTGGAATTGCCTAGGGGAAAAGTACACAGACCATTAAAATCGGGCGAGTTTCTACTTTCAGATGCAACTGGAATTTCTCGAGTTCGTCATTCCGCTCGCGAGATATGGGAGATTGAAGTTAAGGAATGGTTGAGAAACCATCACAATTTTCGCAAGTCTGATACTCGAAACCAATAACCACTATGGCCTAGGCCAAAAATACACATACCGTTGTAATCGGGCGAGTTTCTGCTTTCAGATGCAATAGGAAATTCTCGAGTTCGTCAATCCGATAGCGAGATATGGAAGTTTGAAGTAAAGGAATGCTTGAGAAACCATCAAAATTTTCGCCGGTCTGATACTCGAAACCAACAACTGGAATGGCCTAGGGGAAAAGTACACACACCGTTGTATTCGGGCGAGTTTCTGCTTTCAGAAACAATAGGAAATTCTCGAGCTCGTCAATCCGTTCGCGAGATATGGGAGTTGGAAATTAAGGAATGGTTGAGAAACCATCAAAATTTTCGCAAGTCTGATACTCGAAACCAATAACTACAATGGCCTAGAGGAAAAATACACATACCGTTGTAATCGGGCGAGTTTCTGCTTTCAGATGCAATAGGAAATTCTCGAGTTCGTCAATCCGATCGCGAGATATGGAAGTTTGAAGATAAGGAATGCTTGAGAAACCATCAAAATTTTCGCCGGTCTGATACTCGAAACCAACAACTGGAATGGCCTAGGGGAAAAGTACACACACCGTTGTATTCGGGCGAGTTTCTGCTTTCAGAAACAATAGGAAATTCTCGAGCTCGTCAATCCGTTCGCGAGATATGGGAGTTGGAAATTAAGGAATGGTTGAGAAACCATCAAAATTTTCGCAAGTCTGATACTCGAAACCAATAACTACAATGGCCTAGGGGAAAAATACACATACCGTTGTAATCGGGCGGGTTTCTGCTTTCAGATGCAATAGGAAATTCTCGAGTTCGTCAATCTGTTCGCGAGATATGGAAGTGTGAAATTAAGGAATGGTTGAGAAACCATCAAAATTTTCGCAAGTCTGATACTCGAAACCAATAACTGGAATGGCCTAGGGGAAAAGTACACGTACCATTGTAATCGGGCGAGTTTCTACTTTCAGATGCAACAGGAATTTCTCGAGTTCGTCAATCCGTTCGCGAGATATGGAAGTTTGAAGTTAAGGAATCCTTGAGAAACCATCAAAATTTTCGCTGGTCTGATACTCGAAACCAAAAACTGGAATGGCCTAGGGGAAAAGTACACACACCGTTGTAATCGGGCGAGTTTCTGCTTTCAGATGCAACAGGAATTTCTCGAGTTCGTCAATCCGTTCGCGAGATATGGGAGTTTGAAGTTAAGGAATGCTTGAGAAGCCATCAAAATTTTCGCCGGTCTGATACTCGAAACCAACAACTGGAATGGCCTAGGGGAAAAGTACACACACCGTTGTATTCGGGCGAGTTTCTGCTTTCAGAAACAATAGGAAATTCTCGAGCTCGTCAATCCGTTCGCGAGATATGGGAGTTGGAAATTAAGGAATGGTTGAGAAACCATCAAAATTTTCGCAAGTCTGATACTCGAAACCAATAACTACAATGGCCTAGGGGAAAAATACACATACCGTTGTAATCGGGCGGGTTTCTGCTTTCAGATGCAATAGGAAATTCTCGAGTTCGTCAATCTGTTCGC
Organism: Ptiloglossa arizonensis; assembly: GCF_051014685.1. Taxonomy (NCBI): domain Eukaryota; kingdom Metazoa; phylum Arthropoda; class Insecta; order Hymenoptera; family Colletidae; genus Ptiloglossa; species Ptiloglossa arizonensis. Next base: position 149,935 of record NW_027478634.1, read on the forward strand.
GAGATATGGAAGTGTGAAATTAAGGAATGGTTGAGAAACCATCAAAATTTTCGCAAGTCTGATACTCGAAACCAATAACTGGAATGGCCTAGGGGAAAAGTACACATACCATTGTAATCGGGCGAGTTTCTACTTTCAGATGCAACAGGAATTTCTCGAGTTCGTCAATCCGTTCGCGAGATATGGAAGTTTGAAGTTAAGGAATGCTTGAGAAACCATCAAAATTTTCGCTGGTCTGATACTCGAAACCAAAAACTGGAATGGCCTAGGGGAAAAGTACACACACCGTTGTAATCGGGCTAGTTTCTGCTTTCAGATGCAACAGGAATTTCTCGAGTTCGTCAATCCGTTCGCGAGATATGGGAGTTTGAAGTTAAGGAATGCTTGAGAAACCATCAAAATTTTCGCCGGTCTGATACTCGAAACCAACAACTGGAATGGCCTAGGGGAAAAGTACACACACCGTTGTATTCGGGCGAGTTTCTGCTTTCAGAAACAATAGGAAATTCTCGAGCTCGTCAATCCGTTCGCGAGATATGGGAGTTAGAAGTTAAGGAATGCTTGAGAAACCTTCAAAATTTTCGCTGGTCTGATACTCGAAACCAATAACTGGAATGGCCTAGGTCAAAATACACGTACCGTTGTAATCGGGCGAATTTCTGCTTTCAGATGCAACAGGAATTTCTCGAGTTCGTCAATTCGTTCGCGAGATATGGGAGTTTGAAGTTAAGGAATGCTTGAGAAACCATCAAAATTATCGCAATTCGGATGCTAGAAACGAATAACTGGAATTGCCTAGGGGAAAAGTACACAGACCATTAAAATCGGGCGAGTTTCTACTTTCAGATGCAACAGGAATTTCTCGAGTTCGTCATTCCGCTCGCGAGATATGGGAGTTTGAAGTTAAGGAATGGTTGAGAAACCATCACAATTTTCGCAAGTCTGATACTCGAAACCAATAACCACTATGGCCTAGGCCAAAAATACACATACCGTTGTAATCGGGCGAGTTGCTGCTTTCAGATGCAATAGGAAATTCTCGAGTTCGTCAATCCGATCGCGAGATATGGAAGTTTGAAGTTAAGGAATGCTTCAGAAACCATCAAAATTTTCGCCGGTCTGATACTCGAAACCAACAACTGGAATGGCCTAGGGGAGAAGTACACACACCGTTGTATTCGGGCGAGTTTCTGCTTTCAGAAACAATAGGAAATTCTCGAGCTCGTCAATCCGTTCGCGAGATATGGGAGTTGGAAATTAAGGAATGGTTGAGAAACCATCAAAATTTTCGCAAGTCTGATACTCGAAACCAATAACTACAATGGCCTAGGGGAAAAATACACATACCGTTGTAATCGGGCGGGTTTCTGCTTTCAGATGCAATAGGAAATTCTCGAGTTCGTCAATCTGTTCGCGAGATATGGAAGTGTGAAATTAAGGAATGGTTGAGAAACCATCAAAATTTTCGCAAGTCTGATACTCGAAACCAATAACAGGAATGGCCTAGGGGAAAAGTACACATACCATTGTAATCGGGCGAGTTTCTACTTTCAGATGCAACAGGAATTTCTCGAGTTCGTCAATCCGTTCGCGAGATATGGAAGTTTGAAGTTAAGGAATGCTTGAGAAACCATCAAAATTTTCGCTGGTCTGATACTCGAAACCAAAAACTGGAATGGCCTAGGGGAAAAGTACACACACCGTTGTAATCGGGCGATTTTCTGCTTTCAGATGCAACAGGAATTTCTCGAGTTCGTCAATCCGTTCGCGAGATATGGTAGTTTGAAGTTAAGGAATGGTTGAGAAACCATCAAAATTTTCGCAATTCTGATGCTAGAAACCAATAACTACAATGGCCTAGGGGAAAAATACACATACCGTTGTAATCGGGCGAGTTTCTGCTTTCAGATGCAACAGGAATTTCTCGAGTTCGTCAATCCGTTCGCGAGATATGGGAGTTAGAAGTTAAGGAATGCTTGAGAAACCTTCAAAATTTTCGCTGGTCTGATACTCGAAACCAATAACTGGAATGGCCTAGGTCAAAATACACGTACCGTTGTAATCGGGCGAATTTCTGCTTTCAGATGCAACGGGAATTTCTCGAGTTCGTCAATTCGTTCGCGAGATATGGGAGTTTGAAGTTAAGGAATGCTTGAGAAACCATCAAAATTATCGCAATTCGGATGCTAGAAACGAATAACTGGAATTGCCTAGGGGAAAAGTACACAGACCATTAAAATCGGGCGAGTTTCTACTTTCAGATGCAACTGGAATTTCTCGAGTTCGTCATTCCGCTCGCGAGATATGGGAGATTGAAGTTAAGGAATGGTTGAGAAACCATCACAATTTTCGCAAGTCTGATACTCGAAACCAATAACCACTATGGCCTAGGCCAAAAATACACATACCGTTGTAATCGGGCGAGTTTCTGCTTTCAGATGCAATAGGAAATTCTCGAGTTCGTCAATCCGATAGCGAGATATGGAAGTTTGAAGTAAAGGAATGCTTGAGAAACCATCAAAATTTTCGCCGGTCTGATACTCGAAACCAACAACTGGAATGGCCTAGGGGAAAAGTACACACACCGTTGTATTCGGGCGAGTTTCTGCTTTCAGAAACAATAGGAAATTCTCGAGCTCGTCAATCCGTTCGCGAGATATGGGAGTTGGAAATTAAGGAATGGTTGAGAAACCATCAAAATTTTCGCAAGTCTGATACTCGAAACCAATAACTACAATGGCCTAGAGGAAAAATACACATACCGTTGTAATCGGGCGAGTTTCTGCTTTCAGATGCAATAGGAAATTCTCGAGTTCGTCAATCCGATCGCGAGATATGGAAGTTTGAAGATAAGGAATGCTTGAGAAACCATCAAAATTTTCGCCGGTCTGATACTCGAAACCAACAACTGGAATGGCCTAGGGGAAAAGTACACACACCGTTGTATTCGGGCGAGTTTCTGCTTTCAGAAACAATAGGAAATTCTCGAGCTCGTCAATCCGTTCGCGAGATATGGGAGTTGGAAATTAAGGAATGGTTGAGAAACCATCAAAATTTTCGCAAGTCTGATACTCGAAACCAATAACTACAATGGCCTAGGGGAAAAATACACATACCGTTGTAATCGGGCGGGTTTCTGCTTTCAGATGCAATAGGAAATTCTCGAGTTCGTCAATCCGTTCGCGAGATATGGAAGTTTGAAGTTAAGGAATGCTTGAGAAACCATCAAAATTTTCGCTGGTCTGATACTCGAAACCAAAAACTGGAATGGCCTAGGGGAAAAGTACACACACCGTTGTAATCGGGCGAGTTTCTGCTTTCAGATGCAACAGGAATTTCTCGAGTTCGTCAATCCGTTCGCGAGATATGGGAGTTTGAAGTTAAGGAATGGTTGAGAAACCATCAAAATTTTCGCAATTCTGATGCTAGAAACCAATAACTACAATGGCCTAGGGGAAAAATACACATACCGTTGTAATCGGGCGAGTTTCTGCTTTCAGATGCAACAGGAATTTCTCGAGTTCGTCAATCCGTTCGCGAGATATGGGAGTTTGAAGTTAAGGAATGGTTGAGAAACCATCAAAATTTTCGCAATTCTGATACTCGAAACCAATAACCACTATGGCCTAGGGCAAAATTACACATATCGTTGTAATCGGGCGGGTTTCTGCTTTCAGATGCAATAGGAAATTCTCGAGTTCGTCAATCTGTTCGCGAGATATGGAAGTGTGAATTTAAGGAATGGTTGAGAAACCATCAAAATTTTCGCTGGTCTGATACTCGAAACCAACAACTGGAATGGCCTAGGGGAAAAGTACACATACCATTGTAATCGGGCGAGTTTCCACTTCGAGATGCAACAGGAATTTCTCGAGTTCGTCATTCCGTTCGCGAGATATGGGAGTTTGAAGTTAAGGAATGGTTGAGAAACCATCAAAATTTTCGCAATTCTGATGCTAGAAACCAGTTACTACAATGGCCTAGGCGAAAAATACACATACCGTTGTAATCGGGCGAGTTTCTGCTTTCAGATGCAACAGGAATTTCTCGAGTTCGTCAATCCGTTCGCGAGATATGGGAGTTAGAAGTTAAGGAATGCTTGAGAAACCTTCAAAATTTTCGCTGGTCTGATACTCGAAACCAATAACTGGAATGGCCTAGGTCAAAAATACACGTACCGTTGTAATCGGGCGAATTTCTGCTTTCAGATGCAACAGGAATTTCTCGAGTTCGTCAATTCGTTCGCGAGATATGGGAGTTTGAAGTTAAGGAATGCTTGAGAAACCATCAAAATTATCGCAATTCGGATGCTAGAAACGAATAACTGGAATTGCCTAGGGGAAAAGTACACAGACCATTAAAATCGGGCGAGTTTCTACTTTCAGATGCAACAGGAATTTCTCGAGTTTGTCATTCCGCTCGCGAGATATGGGAGTTTGAAGTTAAGGAATGGTTGAGAAACCATCACAATTTTCGCAAGTCTGATACTCGAAACCAATAACCACTATGGCCTAGGCCAAAAATACACATACCGTTGTAATCGGGCGAGTTTCTGCTTTCAGATGCAATAGGAAATTCTCGAGTTCGTCAATCCGATCGCGAGATATGGAAGTTTGAAGTAAAGGAATGCTTGAGAAACCATCAAAATTTTCGCCGGTCTGATACTCGAAACCAACAACTGGAATGGCCTAGGGGAAAAGTACACACACCGTTGTATTCGGGCGAGTTTCTGCTTTCAGAAACAATAGGAAATTCTCGAGCTCGTCAATCCGTTCGCGAGATATGGGAGTTGGAAATTAAGGAATGGTTGAGAAACCATCAAAATTTTCGCAAGTCTGATACTCGAAACCAATAACTACAATGGCCTAGGGGAAAAATACACATACCGTTGTAATCGGGCGAGTTTCTGCTTTCAGATGCAATAGGAAATTCTCGAGTTCGTCAATCCGATCGCGAGATATGGAAGTTTGAAGTTAAGGAATGCTTGAGAAACCATCAAAATTTTCGCCGGTCTGATACTCGAAACCAACAACTGGAATGGCCTAGGGGAAAAGTACACACACCGTTGTATTCGGGCGAGTTTCTGCTTTCAGAAACAATAGGAAATTCTCGAGCTCGTCAATCCGTTCGCGAGATATGGGAGTTGGAAATTAAGGAATGGTTGAGAAACCATCAAAATTTTCGCAAGTCTGATACTCGAAACCAATAACTACAATGGCCTAGGGGAAAAATACACATACCGTTGTAATCGGTCGGGTTTCTGCTTTCAGATGCAATAGGAAATTCTGGAGTTCGTCAATCTGTTCGCGAGATATGGAAGTGTGAAATTAAGGAATGGTTGAGAAACCATCAAAATTTTCGCAAGTCTGATACTCGAAACCAATAACTGGAATGGCCTAGGGGAAAAGTACACATACCATTGTAATCGGGCGAGTTTCTACTTTCAGATGCAACAGGAATTTCTCGAGTTCGTCAATCCGTTCGCGAGATATGGAAGTTTGAAGTTAAGGAATGCTTGAGAAACCATCAAAATTTTCGCTGGTCTGATACTCGAAACCAAAAACTGGAATGGCCTAGGGGAAAAGTACACACACCGTTGTAATCGGGCGAGTTTCTGCTTTCAGATGCAACAGGAATTTCTCGAGTTCGTCAATCCGTTCGCGAGATATGGGAGTTTGAAGTTAAGGAATGCTTGAGAAACCATCAAAATTTTCGCCGGTCTGATACTCGAAACCAACAACTGGAATGGCCTAGGGGAAAAGTACACACACCGTTGTATTCGGGCGAGTTTCTGCTTTCAGAAACAATAGGAAATTCTCGAGCTCGTCAATCCGTTCGCGAGATATGGGAGTTGGAAATTAAGGAATGGTTGAGAAACCATCAAAATTTTCGCAAGTCTGATACTCGAAACCAATAACTACAATGGCCTAGGGGAAAAATACACATACCGTTGTAATCGGGCGGGTTTCTGCTTTCAGATGCAGTAGGAAATTCTCGAGTTCGTCAATCTGTTCGCGAGATATGGAAGTGTGAAATTAAGGAATGGTTGAGAAACCATCAAAATTTTCGCAAGTCTGATACTCGAAACCAATAACTGGAATGGCCTAGGGGAAAAGTACACATACCATTGTAATCGGGCGAGTTTCTACTTTCAGATGCAACAGGAATTTCTCGAGTTCGTCAATCCGTTCGCGAGATATGGAAGTTTGAAGTTAAGGAATGCTTGAGAAACCATCAAAATTTTCGCTGGTCTGATACTCGAAACCAAAAACTGGAATGGCCTAGGGGAAAAGTACACACACCGTTGTAATCGGGCGAGTTTCTGCTTTCAGATGCAACAGGAATTTCTCGAGTTCGTCAATCCGTTCGCGAGATATGGGAGTTTGAAGTTAAGGAATGCTTGAGAAACCATCAAAATTTTCGCCGGTCTGATACTCGAAACCAACAACTGGAATGGCCTAGGGGAAAAGTACACACACCGTTGTATTCGGGCGAGTTTCTGCTTTCAGAAACAATAGGAAATTCTCGAGCTCGTCAATCCGTTCGCGAGATATGGGAGTTGGAAATTAAGGAATGGTTGAGAAACCATCAAAATTTTCGCAAGTCTGATACTCGAAACCAATAACTACAATGGCCTAGGGGAAAAATACACATACCGTTGAAATCGGGCGGGTTTCTGCTTTCAGATGCAATAGGAAATTCTCGAGTTCGTCAATCTGTTCGCGAGATATGGAAGTGTGAAATTAAGGAATGGTTGAGAAACCATCAAAATTTTCGCAAGTCTGATACTCGAAACCAATAACAGGAATGGCCTAGGGGAAAAGTACACATACCATTGTAATCGGGCGAGTTTCTACTTTCAGATGCAACAGGAATTTCTCGAGTTCGTCAATCCGTTCGCGAGATATGGAAGTTTGAAGTTAAGGAATGCTTGAGAAACCATCAAAATTTTCGCTGGTCTGATACTCGAAACCAAAAACTGGAATGGCCTAGGGGAAAAGTACACACACCGTTGTAATCGGGCGATTTTCTGCTTTCAGATGCAACAGGAATTTCTCGAGTTCGTCAATCCGTTCGCGAGATATGGTAGTTTGAAGTTAAGGAATGGTTGAGAAACCATCAAAATTTTCGCAATTCTGATGCTAGAAACCAATAACTACAATGGCCTAGGGGAAAAATACACATACCGTTGTAATCGGGCGAGTTTCTGCTTTCAGATGCAACAGGAATTTCTCGAGTTCGTCAATCCGTTCGCGAGATATGGGAGTTAGAAGTTAAGGAATGCTTGAGAAACCTTCAAAATTTTCGCTGGTCTGATACTCGAAACCAATAACTGGAATGGCCTAGGTCAAAATACACGTACCGTTGTAATCGGGCGAATTTCTGCTTTCAGATGCAACGGGAATTTCTCGAGTTCGTCAATTCGTTCGCGAGATATGGGAGTTTGAAGTTAAGGAATGCTTGAGAAACCATCAAAATTATCGCAATTCGGATGCTAGAAACGAATAACTGGAATTGCCTAGGGGAAAAGTACACAGACCATTAAAATCGGGCGAGTTTCTACTTTCAGATGCAACTGGAATTTCTCGAGTTCGTCATTCCGCTCGCGAGATATGGGAGATTGAAGTTAAGGAATGGTTGAGAAACCATCACAATTTTCGCAAGTCTGATACTCGAAACCAATAACCACTATGGCCTAGGCCAAAAATACACATACCGTTGTAATCGGGCGAGTTTCTGCTTTCAGATGCAATAGGAAATTCTCGAGTTCGTCAATCCGATAGCGAGATATGGAAGTTTGAAGTAAAGGAATGCTTGAGAAACCATCAAAATTTTCGCCGGTCTGATACTCGAAACCAACAACTGGAATGGCCTAGGGGAAAAGTACACACACCGTTGTATTCGGGCGAGTTTCTGCTTTCAGAAACAATAGGAAATTCTCGAGCTCGTCAATCCGTTCGCGAGATATGGGAGTTGGAAATTAAGGAATGGTTGAGAAACCATCAAAATTTTCGCAAGTCTGATACTCGAAACCAATAACTACAATGGCCTAGAGGAAAAATACACATACCGTTGTAATCGGGCGAGTTTCTGCTTTCAGATGCAATAGGAAATTCTCGAGTTCGTCAATCCGATCGCGAGATATGGAAGTTTGAAGATAAGGAATGCTTGAGAAACCATCAAAATTTTCGCCGGTCTGATACTCGAAACCAACAACTGGAATGGCCTAGGGGAAAAGTACACACACCGTTGTATTCGGGCGAGTTTCTGCTTTCAGAAACAATAGGAAATTCTCGAGCTCGTCAATCCGTTCGCGAGATATGGGAGTTGGAAATTAAGGAATGGTTGAGAAACCATCAAAATTTTCGCAAGTCTGATACTCGAAACCAATAACTACAATGGCCTAGGGGAAAAATACACATACCGTTGTAATCGGGCGGGTTTCTGCTTTCAGATGCAATAGGAAATTCTCGAGTTCGTCAATCTGTTCGCGAGATATGGAAGTGTGAAATTAAGGAATGGTTGAGAAACCATCAAAATTTTCGCAAGTCTGATACTCGAAACCAATAACTGGAATGGCCTAGGGGAAAAGTACACGTACCATTGTAATCGGGCGAGTTTCTACTTTCAGATGCAACAGGAATTTCTCGAGTTCGTCAATCCGTTCGCGAGATATGGAAGTTTGAAGTTAAGGAATCCTTGAGAAACCATCAAAATTTTCGCTGGTCTGATACTCGAAACCAAAAACTGGAATGGCCTAGGGGAAAAGTACACACACCGTTGTAATCGGGCGAGTTTCTGCTTTCAGATGCAACAGGAATTTCTCGAGTTCGTCAATCCGTTCGCGAGATATGGGAGTTTGAAGTTAAGGAATGCTTGAGAAGCCATCAAAATTTTCGCCGGTCTGATACTCGAAACCAACAACTGGAATGGCCTAGGGGAAAAGTACACACACCGTTGTATTCGGGCGAGTTTCTGCTTTCAGAAACAATAGGAAATTCTCGAGCTCGTCAATCCGTTCGCGAGATATGGGAGTTGGAAATTAAGGAATGGTTGAGAAACCATCAAAATTTTCGCAAGTCTGATACTCGAAACCAATAACTACAATGGCCTAGGGGAAAAATACACATACCGTTGTAATCGGGCGGGTTTCTGCTTTCAGATGCAATAGGAAATTCTCGAGTTCGTCAATCTGTTCGCGAGATATGGAAGTGTGAAATTAAGGAATGGTTGAGAAACCATCAAAATTTTCGCAAGTCTGATACTCGAAACCAATAACTGGAATGGCCTAGGGGAAAAGTACACATACCATTGTAATCGGGCGAGTTTCTACTTTCAGATGCAACAGGAATTTCTCGAGTTCGTCAATCCGTTCGCGAGATATGGAAGTTTGAAGTTAAGGAATGCTTGAGAAACCATCAAAATTTTCGCTGGTCTGATACTCGAAACCAAAAACTGGAATGGCCTAGGGGAAAAGTACACACACCGTTGTAATCGGGCTAGTTTCTGCTTTCAGATGCAACAGGAATTTCTCGAGTTCGTCAATCCGTTCGCGAGATATGGGAGTTTGAAGTTAAGGAATGCTTGAGAAACCATCAAAATTTTCGCCGGTCTGATACTCGAAACCAACAACTGGAATGGCCTAGGGGAAAAGTACACACACCGTTGTATTCGGGCGAGTTTCTGCTTTCAGAAACAATAGGAAATTCTCGAGCTCGTCAATCCGTTCGCGAGATATGGGAGTTAGAAGTTAAGGAATGCTTGAGAAACCTTCAAAATTTTCGCTGGTCTGATACTCGAAACCAATAACTGGAATGGCCTAGGTCAAAATACACGTACCGTTGTAATCGGGCGAATTTCTGCTTTCAGATGCAACAGGAATTTCTCGAGTTCGTCAATTCGTTCGCGAGATATGGGAGTTTGAAGTTAAGGAATGCTTGAGAAACCATCAAAATTATCGCAATTCGGATGCTAGAAACGAATAACTGGAATTGCCTAGGGGAAAAGTACACAGACCATTAAAATCGGGCGAGTTTCTACTTTCAGATGCAACAGGAATTTCTCGAGTTCGTCATTCCGCTCGCGAGATATGGGAGTTTGAAGTTAAGGAATGGTTGAGAAACCATCACAATTTTCGCAAGTCTGATACTCGAAACCAATAACCACTATGGCCTAGGCCAAAAATACACATACCGTTGTAATCGGGCGAGTTGCTGCTTTCAGATGCAATAGGAAATTCTCGAGTTCGTCAATCCGATCGCGAGATATGGAAGTTTGAAGTTAAGGAATGCTTCAGAAACCATCAAAATTTTCGCCGGTCTGATACTCGAAACCAACAACTGGAATGGCCTAGGGGAGAAGTACACACACCGTTGTATTCGGGCGAGTTTCTGCTTTCAGAAACAATAGGAAATTCTCGAGCTCGTCAATCCGTTCGCGAGATATGGGAGTTGGAAATTAAGGAATGGTTGAGAAACCATCAAAATTTTCGCAAGTCTGATACTCGAAACCAATAACTACAATGGCCTAGGGGAAAAATACACATACCGTTGTAATCGGGCGGGTTTCTGCTTTCAGATGCAATAGGAAATTCTCGAGTTCGTCAATCTGTTCGCGAGATATGGAAGTGTGAAATTAAGGAATGGTTGAGAAACCATCAAAATTTTCGCAAGTCTGATACTCGAAACCAATAACTGGAATGGCCTAGGGGAAAAGTACACATACCATTGTAATCGGGCGAGTTTCTACTTTCAGATGCAACAGGAATTTCTCGAGTTCGTCAATCCGTTCGCGAGATATGGAAGTTTGAAGTTAAGGAATGCTTGAGAAACCATCAAAATTTTCGCTGGTCTGATACTCGAAACCAAAAACTGGAATGGCCTAGGGGAAAAGTACACACACCGTTGTAATCGGGCGAGTTTCTGCTTTCAGATGCAACAGGAATTTCTCGAGTTCGTCAATCCGTTCGCGAGATATGGGAGTTTGAAGTTAAGGAATGGTTGAGAAACCATCAAAATTTTCGCAATTCTGATGCTAGAAACCAATAACTACAATGGCCTAGGGGAAAAATACACATACCGTTGTAATCGGGCGAGTTTCTGCTTTCAGATGCAACAGGAATTTCTCGAGTTCGTCAATCCGTTCGCGAGATATGGGAGTTAGAATTTAAGGAATGCTTGAGAAACCTTCAAAATTTTCGTTGGTCTGATACTCGAAACCAATAACTGGAATGGCCTAGGTCAAAAATACACGTACCGTTGTAATCGGGCGAATTTCTGCTTTCAGATGCAACAGGAATTTCTCGAGTTCGTCAATTCGTTCGCGAGATATGGGAGTTTGAAGTTAAGGAATGCTTGAGAAACCATCAAAATTATCGCAATTCGGATGCTAGAAACGAATAACTGGAATTGCCTAGGGGAAAAGTACACAGACCATTAAAATGGGGCGAGTTTCTACTTTCAGATGCAACAGGAATTTCTCGAGTTCGTCATTCCGCTCGCGAGATATGGGAGTTTGAAGTTAAGGAATGGTTGAGAAACCATCACAATTTTCGCAAGTCTGATACCCGAAACCAATAACCACTATGGCCTAGGCCAAAAATACACATACCGTTGTAATCGGGCGAGTTGCTGCTTTCAGATGCAATAGGAAATTCTCGAGTTCGTCAATCCGATCGCGAGATATGGAAGTTTGAAGTTAAGGAATGCTTGAGAAACCATCAAAATTTTCGCCGGTCTGATACTCGAAACCAACAACTGGAATGGCCTAGGGGAAAAGTACACACACCGTTGTATTCGGGCGAGTTTCTGCTTTCAGAAACAATAGGAAATTCTAGAGCTCGTCAATCCGTTCGCGAGATATGGGAGTTTGAAATTAAGGAATGGTTGAGAAACCATCAAAATTTTCGCAAGTCTGATACTCGCAACCAATAACTACAATGGCCTAGGGGAAAAATACACATACCGTTGTAATCGGGCGGGTTTCTGCTTTCAGATGCAATAGGAAATTCTCGAGTTCGTCAATCTGTTCGCGAGATATGGAAGTGTGAAATTAAGGAATGGTTGAGAAACCATCAAAATTTTCGCAAGTCTGATACTCGAAACCAATAACTGGAATGGCCTAGGGGAAAAGTACACACACCATTGTAATCGGGCGAGTTTCTACTTTCAGATGCAACAGGAATTTCTCGAGTTCGTCAATCCGTTCGCGAGATATGGAAGTTTGAAGTTAAGGAATGCTTGAGAAACCATCAAAATTTTCGCTGGTCTGATACTCGAAACCAAAAACTGGAATGGCCTAGGGGAAAAGTACACACACCGTTGTAATCGGGCGAGTTTCTGCTTTCAGATGCAACAGGAATTTCTCGAGTTCGTCAATCCGTTCGCGAGATATGGGAGTTTGAAGTTAAGGAATGCTTGAGAAACCATCAAAATTTTCGCAAGTCTGATACTCGAAACCAATAACTGGAATGGCCTAGGGGAAAAGTACACATACCATTGTAATCGGGCGAGTTTCTACTTTCTGATGCAACAGGAATTTCTCGAGTTCGTCAATCCGTTCGCGAGATATGGAAGTTTGAAGTTAAGGAATGCTTGAGAAACCATCAAAATTTTCGCTGGTCTGATACTCGAAACCAACAACTGGAATGGCCTAGGGGAAAAGTACACATACCATTGTAATCGGGCGAGTTTCCACTTCGAGATGCAACAGGAATTTCTCGAGTTCGTCATTCCGTTCGCGAGATATGGGAGTTTGAAGTTAAGGAATGGTTGAGAAACCATCAAAATTTTCGCAATTCTGATGCTAGAAACCAATAACTACAATGGCCTAGGCGAAAAATACACATACCGTTGTAATCGGGCGAGTTTCTGCTTTCAGATGCAACAGGAATTTCTCGAGTTCGTCAATCCGTTCGCGAGATATGGGAGTTAGAAGTTAAGGAATGCTTGAGAAACCTTCAAAATTTTCGCTGGTCTGATACTCGAAACCAATAACTGGAATGGCCTAGGTCAAAAATACACGTACCGTTGTAATCGGGCGAATTTCTGCTTTCAGATGCAACAGGAATTTCTCGAGTTCGTCAATTCGTTCGCGAGATATGGGAGTTTGAAGTTAAGGAATGCTTGAGAAACCATCAAAATTATCGCAATTCGGATGCTAGAAACGAATAACTGGAATTGCCTAGGGGAAAAGTACACAGACCATTAAAATCGGGCGAGTTTCTACTTTCAGATGCAACAGGAATTTCTCGAGTTTGTCATTCCGCTCGCGAGATATGGGAGTTTGAAGTTAAGGAATGGTTGAGAAACCATCACAATTTTCGCAAGTCTGATACTCGAAACCAATAACCACTATGGCCTAGGCCAAAAATACACATACCGTTGTAATCGGGCGAGTTTCTGCTTTCAGATGCAATAGGAAATTCTCGAGTTCGTCAATCCGATCGCGAGATATGGAAGTTTGAAGTAAAGGAATGCTTGAGAAACCATCAAAATTTTCGCCGGTCTGATACTCGAAACCAACAACTGGAATGGCCTAGGGGAAAAGTACACACACCGTTGTATTCGGGCGAGTTTCTGCTTTCAGAAACAATAGGAAATTCTCTAGCTCGTCAATCCGTTCGCGAGATATGGGAGTTGGAAATTAAGGAATGGTTGAGAAACCATCAAAATTTTCGCAAGTCTGATACTCGAAACCAATAACTACAATGGCCTAGGGGAAAAATACACATACCGTTGTAATCGGGCGAGTTTCTGCTTTCAGATGCAATAGGAAATTCTCGAGTTCGTCAATCCGATCGCGAGATATGGAAGTTTGAAGTTAAGGAATGCTTGAGAAACCATCAAAATTTTCGCCGGTCTGATACTCGAAACCAACAACTGGAATGGCCTAGGGGAAAAGTACACACACCGTTGTATTCGGGCGAGTTTCTGCTTTCAGAAACAATAGGAAATTCTCGAGCTCGTCAATCCGTTCGCGAGATATGGGAGTTGGAAATTAAGGAATGGTTGAGAAACCATCAAAATTTTCGCAAGTCTGATACTCGAAACCAACAACTGGAATGGCCTAGGGGAAAAGTACACATACCATTGTAATCGGGCGAGTTTCTACTTTCTGATGCAACAGGAATTTCTCGAGTTCGTCAATCCGTTCGCGAGATATGGAAGTTTGAAGTTAAGGAATGCTTGAGAAACCATCAAAATTTTCGCTGGTCTGATACTCGAAACCAACAACTGGAATGGCCTAGGGGAAAAGTACACATACCATTGTAATCGGGCGAGTTTCCACTTCGAGATGCAACAGGAATTTCTCGAGTTCGTCATTCCGTTCGCGAGATATGGGAGTTTGAAGTTAAGGAATGGTTGAGAAACCATCAAAATTTTCGCAATTCTGATGCTAGAAACCAATAACTACAATGGCCTAGGCGAAAAATACACATACCGTTGTAATCGGGCGAGTTTCTGCTTTCAGATGCAACAGGAATTTCTCGAGTTCGTCAATCCGTTCGCGAGATATGGGAGTTAGAAGTTAAGGAATGCTTGAGAAACCTTCAAAATTTTCGCTGGTCTGATACTCGAAACCAATAACTGGAATGGCCTAGGTCAAAAATACACGTACCGTTGTAATCGGGCGATTTTCTGCTTTCAGATGCAACAGGAATTTCTCGAGTTCGTCAATTCGTTCGCGAGATATGGGAGTTTGAAGTTAAGGAATGCTTGAGAAACCATCAAAATTATCGCAATTCGGATGCTAGAAACGAATAACTGGAATTGCCTAGGGGAAAAGTACACAGACCATTAAAATCGGGCGAGTTTCTACTTTCAGATGCAACAGGAATTTCTCGAGTTTGTCATTCCGCTCGCGAGATATGGGAGTTTGAAGTTAAGGAATGGTTGAGAAACCATCACAATTTTCGCAAGTCTAATACTCGAAACCAATAACCACTATGGCCTAGGCCAAAAATACACATACCGTTGTAATCGGGCGAGTTTCTGCTTTCAGATGCAACAGGAATTTCTCGAGTTCGTCAATCCGTTCGCGAGATATGGGAGTTAGAAGTTAAGGAATGCTTGGGAAACCTTCAAAATTTTCGCTGGTCTGATACTCGAAACCAATAACTGGAATGGCCTAGGTCAAAAATACACGTACCGTTGTAATCGGGCGATTTTCTGCTTTCAGATGCAACAGGAATTTCTCGAGTTCGTCAATTCGTTCGCGAGATATGGGAGTTTGAAGTTAAGGAATGCTTGAGAAACCATCAAAATTATCGCAATTCGGATGCTAGAAACGAATAACTGGAATTGCCTAGGGGAAAAGTACACAGACCATTAAAATCGGGCGAGTTTCTACTTTCAGATGCAACAGGAATTTCTCGAGTTTGTCATTCCGCTCGCGAGATATGGGAGTTTGAAGTTAAGGAATGGTTGAGAAACCATCACAATTTTCGCAAGTCTAATACTCGAAACCAATAACCACTATGGCCTAGGCCAAAAATACACATACCGTTGTAATCGGGCGAGTTTCTGCTTTCAGAAACAATAGGAAATTCTCGAGCTCGTCAATCCGTTCGCGAGATATGGGAGTTGGAAATTAAGGAATGGTTGAGAAACCATCAAAATTTTCGCAAGTCTGATACTCGAAACCAATAACTACAATGGCCTAGGGGAAAAATACACATACCGTTGTAATCGGGCGGGTTTCTGCTTTCAGATGCAATAGGAAATTCTCGAGCTCGTCAATCCGTTCGCGAGATATGGGAGTTGGAAATTAAGGAATGGTTGAGAAACCATCAAAATTTTCGCAAGTCTGATACTCGAAACCAATAACTACAATGGCCTAGGGGAAAAATACACATACCGTTGTAATCGGGCGAGTTTCTGCTTTCAGATGCAATAGGAAATTCTCGAGTTCGTCAATCCGATCGCGAGATATGGAAGTTTGAAGTTAAGGAATGCTTGAGAAACCATCAAAATTTTCGCCGGTCTGATACTCGAAACCAACAACTGGAATGGCCTAGGGGAAAAGTACACACACCGTAGTATTCGGGCGAGTTTCTGCTTTCAGATGCAACAGGAATTTCTCGAGTTCGTCAATCCGTTCGCGAGATATGGGAGTTAGAAGTTAAGGAATGCTTGAGAAACCTTCAAAATTTTCGCTGGTCTGATACTCGAAACCAATAACTGGAATGGCCTAGGTCAAAAATACACGTACCGTTGTAATCGGGCGGGTTTCTGCTTTCAGATGCAATAGGAAATTCTCGAGTTCGTCAATCTGTTCGCGAGATATGGAAGTGTGAAATTAAGGAATGGTTGAGAAACCATCAAAATTTTCGCAAGTCTGATACTCGAAACCAATAACTGGAATGGCCTAGGGGAAAAGTACACATACCATTGTAATCGGGCGAGTTTCTACTTTGAGATGCAACAGGAATTTCTCGAGTTCGTCAATCCGTTCGCGAGATATGGAAGTTTGAAGTTAAGGAATGCTTGAGAAACCATCAAAATTTTCGCTGGTCTGATACTCGAAACCAAAAACTGGAATGGCCTAGGGGAAAAGTACACACACCGTTGTAATCGGGCGAGTTTCTGCTTTCAGATGCAACAGGAATTTCTCGAGTTCGTCAATCCGTTCGCGAGATATGGGAGTTTGAAGTTAAGGAATGGTTGAGAAACCATCAAAATTTTCGCAATTCTGATGCTAGAAACCAATAACTACAATGGCCTAGTGGAAAAATACACATACCGTTGTAATCGGGCGAGTTTCTGCTTTCAGATGCAACAGGAATTTCTCGAGTTCGTCAATCCGTTCGCGAGATATGGGAGTTAGAAGTTAAGGAATGCTTGGGAAACCTTCAAAATTTTCGCTGGTCTGATACTCGAAACCAATAACTGGAATGGCCTAGGTCAAAAATACACGTACCGTTGTAATCGGGCGAATTTCTGCTTTCAGATGCAACAGGAATTTCTCGAGTTCGTCAATTCGTTCGCGAGATATGGGAGTTTGAAGTTAAGGAATGCTTGAGAAACCATCAAAATTATCGCAATTCGGATGCTAGAAACGAATAACTGGAATTGCCTAGGGGAAAAGTACACAGACCATTAAAATCGGGCGAGTTTCTACTTTCAGATGCAACAGGAATTTCTCGAGTTTGTCATTCCGCTCGCGAGATATGGGAGTTTGAAGTTAAGGAATGGTTGAGAAACCATCACAATTTTCGCAAGTCTGATACACGAAACCAATAACCACTATGGCCTAGGCCAAAAATACACATACCGTTGTAATCGGGCGAGTTTCTGCTTTCAGATGCAATAGGAAATTCTCGAGTTCGTCAATCCGATCGCGAGATATGGAAGTTTGAAGTAAAGGAATGCTTGAGAAACCATCAAAATTTTCGCCGGTCTGATACTCGAAACCAACAACTGGCATGGCCTAGGGGAAAAGTACACACACCGTTGTATTCGGGCGAGTTTCTGCTTTCAGAAACAATAGGAAATTCTCTAGCTCGTCAATCCGTTCGCGAGATATGGGAGTTGGAAATTAAGGAATGGTTGAGAAACCATCAAAATTTTCGCAAGTCTGATACTCGAAACCAATAACTACAATGGCCTAGGGGAAAAATACACATACCGTTGTAATCGGGCGAGTTTCTGCTTTCAGATGCAATAGGAAATTCTCGAGTTCGTCAATCCGATCGCGAGATATGGAAGTTTGAAGTTAAGGAATGCTTGAGAAACCATCAAAATTTTCGCCGGTCTGATACTCGAAACCAACAACTGGAATGGCCTAGGGGAAAAGTACACACACCGTTGTATTCGGGCGAGTTTCTGCTTTCAGAAACAATAGGAA
Source organism: Ptiloglossa arizonensis (assembly GCF_051014685.1). Classification (NCBI taxonomy): domain Eukaryota; kingdom Metazoa; phylum Arthropoda; class Insecta; order Hymenoptera; family Colletidae; genus Ptiloglossa; species Ptiloglossa arizonensis. Next base: position 167,782 of record NW_027478634.1, read on the forward strand.
ATTCTCGAGCTCGTCAATCCGTTCGCGAGATATGGGAGTTGGAAATTAAGGAATGGTTGAGAAACCATCAAAATTTTCGCAAGTCTGATACTCGAAACCAACAACTGGAATGGCCTAGGGGAAAAGTACACATACCATTGTAATCGGGCGAGTTTCTACTTTCTGATGCAACAGGAATTTCTCGAGTTCGTCAATCCGTTCGCGAGATATGGAAGTTTGAAGTTAAGGAATGCTTGAGAAACCATCAAAATTTTCGCTGGTCTGATACTCGAAACCAACAACTGGAATGGCCTAGGGGAAAAGTACACATACCATTGTAATCGGGCGAGTTTCCACTTCGAGATGCAACAGGAATTTCTCGAGTTCGTCATTCCGTTCGCGAGATATGGGAGTTTGAAGTTAAGGAATGGTTGAGAAACCATCAAAATTTTCGCAATTCTGATGCTAGAAACCAATAACTACAATGGCCTAGGCGAAAAATACACATACCGTTGTAATCGGGCGAGTTTCTGCTTTCAGATGCAACAGGAATTTCTCGAGTTCGTCAATCCGTTCGCGAGATATGGGAGTTAGAAGTTAAGGAATGCTTGAGAAACCTTCAAAATTTTCGCTGGTCTGATACTCGAAACCAATAACTGGAATGGCCTAGGTCAAAAATACACGTACCGTTGTAATCGGGCGAATTTCTGCTTTCAGATGCAACAGGAATTTCTCGAGTTCGTCAATTCGTTCGCGAGATATGGGAGTTTGAAGTTAAGGAATGCTTGAGAAACCATCAAAATTATCGCAATTCGGATGCTAGAAACGAATAACTGGAATTGCCTAGGGGAAAAGTACACAGACCATTAAAATCGGGCGAGTTTCTACTTTCAGATGCAACAGGAATTTCTCGAGTTCGTCATTCCGCTCGCGAGATATGGGAGTTTGAAGTTAAGGAATGGTTGAGAAACCATCACAATTTTCGCAAGTCTGATACTCGAAACCAATAACCACTATGGCCTAGGCCAAAAATACACATACCGTTGTAATCGGGCGAGTTGCTGCTTTCAGATGCAATAGGAAATTCTCGAGTTCGTCAATCCGATCGCGAGATATGGAAGTTTGAAGTTAAGGAATGCTTGAGAAACCATCAAAATTTTCGCCGGTCTGATACTCGAAACCAACAACTGGAATGGCCTAGGGGAAAAGTACACACACCGTTGTATTCGGGCGAGTTTCTGCTTTCAGAAACAATAGGAAATTCTCGAGCTCGTCAATCCGTTCGCGAGATATGGGAGTTGGAAATTAAGGAATGGTTGAGAAACCATCAAAATTTTCGCAAGTCTGATACTCGAAACCAATAACTACAATGGCCTAGGGGAAAAATACACATACCGTTGTAATCGGGCGTGTTTCTGCTTTCAGATGCAACAGGAATTTCTCGAGTTCGTCAATCCGTTCGCGAGATATGGGAGTTAGAAGTTAAGGAATGCTTGAGAAACCTTCAAAATTTTCGCTGGTCTGATACTCGAAACCAATAACTGGAATGGCCTAGGTAAAAAATACACGTACCGTTGTAATCGGGCGAATTTCTGCTTTCAGATGCAACAGGAATTTCTCGAGTTCGTCATTCCGCTCGCGAGATATGGGAGTTTGAAGTTAAGGAATGGTTGAGAAACCATCACAATTTTCGCAAGTCTGATACTCGAAACCAATAACCACTATGGCCTAGGCCAAAAATACACATACCGTTGTAATCGGGCGAGTTGCTGCTTTCAGATGCAATAGGAAATTCTCGAGTTCGTCAATCCGATCGCGAGATATGGAAGTTTGAAGTTAAGGAATGCTTGAGAAACCATCAAAATTTTCGCCGGTCTGATACTCGAAACCAACAACTGGAATGGCCTAGGGGAAAAGTACACACACCGTTGTATTCGGGCGAGTTTCTGCTTTCAGAAACAATAGGAAATTCTAGAGCTCGTCAATCCGTTCGCGAGATATGGGAGTTTGAAATTAAGGAATGGTTGAGAAACCATCAAAATTTTCGCAAGTCTGATACTCGCAACCAATAACTACAATGGCCTAGGGGAAAAATACACATACCGTTGTAATCGGGCGGGTTTCTGCTTTCAGATGCAATAGGAAATTCTCGAGTTCGTCAATCTGTTCGCGAGATATGGAAGTGTGAAATTAAGGAATGGTTGAGAAACCATCAAAATTTTCGCAAGTCTGATACTCGAAACCAATAACTGGAATGGCCTAGGGGTAAAGTACACACACCGTTGTAATCGGGCGAGTTTCTACTTTCAGATGCAACAGGAATTTCTCGAGTTCGTCAATCCGTTCGCGAGATATGGAAGTTTGAAGTTAAGGAATGCTTGAGAAACCATCAAAATTTTCGCTGGTCTGATACTCGAAACCAAAAACTGGAATGGCCTAGGGGAAAAGTACACACACCGTTGTAATCGGGCGAGTTTCTGCTTTCAGATGCAACAGGAATTTCTCGAGTTCGTCAATCCGTTCTCGTGATATGGGAGTTTGAAGTTAAGGAATGCTTGAGAAACCATCAAAATTTTCGCAAGTCTGATACTCGAAACCAATAACTACAAAGGCCTAGGGGAAAAATACACGTACCGTTGTAATCGGGCGAGTTTCTGCTTTCAGATGCAATAGGAAATTCTCGAGTTCGTCAATCCGTTCGCGAGATATGGGAGTTTGAAGTTAAGGAATGGTTGAAAAACCATCACAATTTTCGCAAGTCTGATACTCGAAACCAATAACTACTATGGCCTAGGGCAAAAATACACGTACCGTTGTAATCGGGCGAGTTTCTGCTTTCAGATGCAATAGGAAATTCTCGAGTTCGTCAATCCGTTCGCGTGATATGGGAGTTTGAAGTTAATGAATGCTTGAGAAACCATCAAAATTTTCGCAACTCTGATACCCGAAACCAATAACTACAATGGCCTAGGGGGAAAATAAACACACCATTGTAATCGTGCGAGTTTCTACTTTCAGATGCAACAGGAATTTCTCGAGTTCGTCACTCCGTTCGCGAGATATGGGAGTTTGAAGTTAAGGAATGGTAGAGAAACCATCAAAATTTTCGCAATTCTGATGCTAGAAACCAATAACTACAATGGCCTAGGGGCAAAACACACATACCGTTGTAATCGGGCGGGTTTCTGCTTTCAGATGCAATAGGAAATTCTCGAGTTCGTCAATCTGTTCGCGAGATATGGAAGTGTGAATTTAAGGAATGGTTGAGAAACCATCAAAATTTTCGCAAGTCTGATACTCGAAACCTATAACTACTATGGCCTAGGGCAAAAATGCACATACCGTTGAAATCGGGCGAGTTTCTGCTTTCAGATGCAACAGGAATTTCTCGAGTTCGTCCATCCGTTCGCGAGATATGGGAGTTTGAAGTTAAGGAATGGTTGAGAAACCTTCAAAATTTTCGCTGGTCTGATACTCGAAACCAATAACTGGAATGGCCTAGGTCAAAAATACACGTACCGTTGTAATCGGGCGTGTTTCTGCTTTCAGATGCAATAGGAAATTATCGAGTGTGTCAATCCGTTCGCGAGATATGGTAGTTTGAAGTTAAGGAATGGTTGAGAAACCATCAAAATTTTCGCAAGTCTGATACTCGAAACCAATAACTACAATGGCCTAGGGGAAAAATACACATACCGTTGTAATCGGGCGAGTTTCTGCTGTCAGATGCAACAGGAATTTCTCGAGTTCGTCAATTCGTTCGCGAGATATGGAAGTATGAAAATAAGGAATGTTTGAGAAACCATCAAAATTTTCGCAAGTCTGATACTCGAAACCAATAACTACCAAGGCCTAGGGGAAAAATACACATACCGTTGTAATCGTGCGACTTTCTACTTTCACATGCAACAGGAATTTCTCGAGTTCGTCAATCCGTTCGCGGGATATGGGAGTTTGAAGTTAAGGAATGCTTGAGAAACCATCAAAATTATCGCAATTCGGATGCTAGAAACGAATAACTGGAATTGCCTAGGGGAAAAGTACACAGACCATTAAAATCGGGCGAGTTTCTACTTTCAGATGCAACAGGAATTTCTCGAGTTCGTCATTCCGTTCGCGAGATATGGGAGTTTGAAGTTAAGGAATGGTTGAGAAACCATCACAATTTTCGCAAGTCTGATACTCGAAACCAATAACCACTATGGCCTAGGGCAAAAATACACATATCGTTTTAATCGGGCGGGTTTCTGCTTTCAGATGCAATAGGAAATTCTCGAGTTCGTCAATCTGTTCGCGAGATATGGAAGTGTGAATTTAAGGAATGGTTGAGAAACCATCAAAATTTTCGCAAGTCTGATACTCGAAACCACTAACTACAAAGGCCTAGGGGAGAAGTACACACACCATTGTAATCGGGCGAGTTTCTACTTTCAGATGCAACAGGAATTTCTCGAGTTCGTCAATCCGTTCGCGAGATATGGGAATTTGAAATTAAGGAATGGTTGAGAAACCATCAAAATTTTCGCTGGTCTGATACTCGAAACCAATAACTGGAATGGCCTAGGGGAAAAGTACACATACCATTGTAATCGGGCGAGTTTCCACTTCGAGATGCAACAGGAATTTCTCGAGTTCGTCATTCCGTTCGCGAGATATGGGAGTTTGAAGTTAAGGAATGGTTGAGAAACCATCAAAATTTTCGCAATTCTGATGCTAGAAACCAATAACTACAATGGCCTAGGGCAAAAATACACATACCGTTGTAATCGGGCGGGTTTCTGCTTTCAGATGCAATAGGAAATTCTCGAGTTCGTCAATCTGTTCGCGAGATATGGAAGTGTGAAATTAAGGAATGGTTGAGAAACCATCAAAATTTTCGCAAGTCTGATACTCGAAACCAATAACTGGAATGGCCTAGGGGAAAAGTACACATACCATTGTAATCGGGCGAGTTTCTACTTTCAGATACAACAGGAATTTCTCGAGTTCGTCAATCCGTTCGCGAGATATGGAAGTTTGAAGTTAAGGAATGCTTGAGAAACCATCAAAATTTTCGCTGGTCTGATACTCGAAACCAAAAACTGGAATGGCCTAGGGGAAAAGTACACACACCGTTGTAATCGGGCGAGTTTCTGCTTTCTGATGCAACAGGAATTTCTCGAGTTCGTCAATCCGTTCGCGAGATATGGGAGTTTGAAGTTAAGGAATGGTTGAGAAACCATCAAAATTTTCGCAATTCTGATGCTAGAAACCAATAACTACAATGGCCTAGGGGAAAAATACACATACCTTTGTAATCGGGCGAGTTTCTGCTTTCAGATGCAACAGGAATTTCTCGAGTTCGTCAATCCGTTCGCGAGATATGGGAGTTAGAAGTTAAGGAATGCTTGAGAAACCTTCAAAATTTTCGCTGGTCTGATACTCGAAACCAATAACTGGAATGGCCTAGGTCAAAAATACACGTACCGTTGTAATCGGGCGAATTTCTGCTTTCAGATGCAACAGGAATTTCTCGAGTTCGTCAATTCGTTCGCGAGATATGGGAGTTTGAAGTTAAGGAATGCTTGAGAAACCATCAAAATTATCGCAATTCGGATGCTAGAAACGAATAACTGGAATTGCCTAGGGGAAAAGTACACAGACCATTAAAATCGGGCGAGTTTCTACTTTCAGATGCAACAGGAATTTCTCGAGTTCGTCATTCCGCTCGCGAGATATGGGAGTTTGAAGTTAAGGAATGGTTGAGAAACCATCACAATTTTCGCAAGTCTGATACTCGAAACCAATAACCACTATGGCCTAGGCCAAAAATACACATACCGTTGTAATCGGGCGAGTTGCTGCTTTCAGATGCAATAGGAAATTCTCGAGTTCGTCAATCCGATCGCGAGATATGGAAGTTTGAAGTTAAGGAATGCTTGAGAAACCATCAAAATTTTCGCCGGTCTGATACTCGAAACCAACAACTGGAATGGCCTAGGGGGGAAATACACACACCATTGTGATCGTGCGAGTTTCTACTTTCAGATGCAATAGGAAATTCTCGAGTTCGTCAATCCGTTCGCGAGATATGGTAGTTTGAAGTTAAGGAATGGTTGAAAAACCATCACAATTTTCGCAAGTCTGATACTCGAAACCAATAACTACTATGGCCTAGGGCAAAAATACGTACCGTTGTAATCGGGCGATTTTCTGCTTTCAGATGCAATAGGAAATTCTCGAGTTCGTCAATCCGTTCGCGAGATATGGGAGTTTGAAGTTAAGGAATGCTTGAGAAACCATCAAAATTTTCGCAACTCTGATACTCGAAAGCAATAACTACAATGGCCTAGGGGGAAAATACACACACCATTGTAATCGTGCGAGTTTCTACTTTCAGATGCAATAGGAAATTCTCGAGTTCGTCAATCCGTTCGCGAGATATGGTAGTTTGAAGTTAAGGAATGGTTGAGAAACCATCAAAATTTTCGCAAGTCTGATACTCGAAACAAATAACTACAAAGGCCTAGGGGAAGAATGCACGTCCCGTTGTAATCGGGCGAGTTTCTGCTTTCAGATGCAATAGGAAATTCTCGAGTTCGTCAATCCGTTCGCGAGATATGGGAGTTTGAAGTTAAGGAATGGTTGAAAAACCATCACAATTTTCGCAAGTCTGATACTCGAAACCAATAACTGGAATGGCCTAGGGGAAAAAAACACATACCATTGTAATCGGGCGAGTTTCTGCTTTCTGATGCCATAGGAAATTCTCGAGTTCGGCAATCCGTTCGCGAGATATGGGAGTTTGAAGTTAAGGAATGGTTGAGAAACCATCAAAATTTTCGCAAGTCTGATACTCGAAAATAATAAATACAATGGCCTAGGGCAAAAATACACATACCGTTGTAATCGGGCGAGTTTCTGCTTTCTGATGCCATAGGAAATTCTCGAGTTCTGCAATCCGTTCGCGAGATATGGAAGTTTGAAGTTAAGGAATGATTGAGAAACCATCAAAATTTTCGCAAGTCTGATACTCGAAACCAATAACGGGAATGGCCTGAGGGAAAAGTACACACACCATTGTAATCGGGCGAGCTTCTACTTTCAGATGCAACAGGAATTTCTCGAGTTCGTCAATCCGTTCGCGAGATATGGGAATTTGAAGTTAAGGAATGGTAGAGAAACCATCAAAATTTTCGCTGGTCTGATACTCGAAACCAATAACTGGAATGGCCTAGGGGAAAAATACACATACCGTTGTAATCGGGCGAGTTTCTGCTTTCAGATGCAATAGAAAATTCTCGAGTTCGTCAATCCGTTCGCGAGATATGGGAGTTTAAAGTTAAGGAATGCTTGAGAAACCATCAAAATTTTCGCAACTCTGATACTCGAAACCAATAACTACAATGGCCTAGGGGAAAAATACACATACCGTTGTAATCGGGCGAGTTTCTGCATTCAGATGCAATAGGAAATTCTCGAGTTCGTCAATCCGTTCGCGAGATATGGGAGTTTGAAGTTAAGGAATGGTTGAGAAACCATCAAAATTTTCGCAATTCTGATACTCGAAACCAATAACTACAAACGCCTAGGGGAAAGATACACATACCACTTGATCGGGCGAGATTCTACTTTCACATGCAACAGGAATTTCTCGAGTTCGTCAATGCGTTCGCGAGATATGGGAGTTTGAAGTTAAGGAATGGTTGAGAAATCATCAAAATTTTCGCTGGTCTGATACTCGAATCCAATAAGTACAATGGCCTAGGGGAAAAATACATATACCGTTGTAATCGGGCGACTTTCTACTTTCACATGCAACAGGAATATCTCGAGTTCGTCAATCCGTTCGCGAGATATGGGAGTTTGAAGTTAAGGAATGGTTGAGAAACCATCAAAATTTTCGCAAGTCTGATACTCGAAACCAATAACTACAATGGCCTAGGGGAAAAATACACATACCGTTGTGATCGGGCGTGTTTCTGCTTTCAGATGTAATAGGAAATTCTCGAGTTCGTCAATCCGTTCGCGAGATATGGAAGTTTGCAGTTAAGGAATGCTTGAGAAACCATCAAAATTTTCGCTGGTCTGATACTCGAAACCAATTACTACAATGGCCTAGGGGAAAAGTACACATACCGTTGTAATCGGGCGACTTTCTACTTTCACATGCAACAGGAATATCTCGAGTTCGTCAATCCGTTCGCGAGATATGGGAGTTTGAAGTTAAGGAATGGTTGAGAAACCATCAAAATTTTCGCAAGTCTGATACTCGAAACCAATAACTACAATGGCCTAGGGGAAAAATACACATACCGTTGTGATCGGGCGTGTTTCTGCTTTCAGATGTAATAGGAAATTCTCGAGTTCGTCAATCCGTTCGCGAGATATGGAAGTTTGCAGTTAAGGAATGCTTGAGAAACCATCAAAATTTTCGCTGGTCTGATACTCGAAACCAATTACTACAATGGCCTAGGGGAAAAATACACATACCGTTGTAATCGGGCGCGTTTCTACTTTCAGATGCAACAGGAATTTCTCGAGTTCGTCAATCCGTTCGCGAGATATGGGAGTTTGAAGTTAAGGAATGGTTGAGAAACCATCAAAATTTTCGCAAGTCTGATACTCGAAACCAATAACTACAAAGGCCTATGGGGAAAACACACATATCTTTGTAATCGGGCGAGTTTCTGCTTTCAGATGCAATAGGAAATTCTCGAGTTCGTCAATCCGTTCGCGAGATATGGGAGTTTGAAGTTAAGGAATGGTTGGGAAACCATCAAAATTTTCGCAAGTCTGATACTCGAAACCAATAACTGGAATGGCCTAGGGTAAAAGTACACATACCGTTGTAATCGGGCGACTTTCTTCTTTCACATGCAACAGGAATATCTCGAGTTCGTCAATCCGTTCGCGAGATATGGGAGTTTGAAGTTAAGGAATGGTTGAGAAACCATCAAAATTTTCGCAAGTCTGATACTCGAAACCAATAACTACAATGGCCTAGGGGAAAAATACACATACCGTTGTGATCGGGCGTGTTTCTGCTTTCAGATGCAATAGGAAATTCTCGAGTTCGTCAATCCGTTCGCGAGATATGGAAGTTTGAAGTTAAGGAATGCTTGAGAAACCATCAAAATTTTCGCTGGTCTGATACTCGAAACCAATTACTACAATGGCCTAGGGGAAAAATACACATACCGTTGTAATCGGGCGCGTTTCTACTTTCAGATGCCACAGGAATTTCTCGAGTTCGTCAATCCGTTCGCGAGATATGGGAGTTTGAAGTTAAGGAATGGTTGAGAAACCATCAAAATTTTCGCAAGTCTGATACTCGAAACCAATAACTACAAAGGCCTATGGGGAAAACACACATATCTTTGTAATCGGGCGAGTTTCTGCTTTCAGATGCAATAGGAAATTCTCGAGTTCGTCAATCCGTTCGCGAGATATGGGAGTTTGAAGTTAAGGAATGGTTGAGAAACCATCAAAATTTTCGCAAGTCTGATACTCGAAACCAATAACTACAATGGCCTAGGGGAAAAATACACATACCGTTGTAATCGGGCGCGTTTCTACTTTCAGATGCAACAGGAATTTCTCGAGTTCGTCAATCCGTTCGCGAGATATGGGAGTTTGAAGTTAAGGAATGGTTGAGAAACCATCAAAATTTTCGCAAGTCTGATACTCGAAACCAATAACTACAAAGGCCTATGGGGAAAACACACATATCTTTGTAATCGGGCGAGTTTCTGCTTTCAGATGCAATAGGAAATTCTCGAGTTCGTCAATCCGTTCGCGAGATATGGGAGTTTGAAGTTAAGGAATGGTTGAGAAACCATCAAAATTTTCGCAAGTCTGATACTCGAAACCAATAACTGGAATGGCCTAGGGGAAAAGTACACATACCGTTGTAATCGGGCGACTTTCTACTTTCACATGCAACAGGAATATCTCGAGTTCGTCAATCCGTTCGCGAGATATGGGAGTTTGAAGTTAAGGAATGGTTGAGAAACCATCAAAATTTTCGCAAGTCTGATACTCGAAACCAATAACTACAATGGCCTAGGGGAAAAATACACATACCGTTGTGATCGGGCGTGTTTCTGCTTTCAGATGCAATAGGAAATTCTCGAGTTCGTCAATCCGTTTGCGAGATATGGAAGTTTGAAGTTAAGGAATGCTTGAGAAACCATCAAAATTTTCGCTGGTCTGATACTCGAAACCAATTACTACAATGGCCTAGGGGAAAAATACACATACCGTTGTAATCGGGCGCGTTTCTACTTTCAGATGCAACAGGAATTTCTCGAGTTCGTCAATCCGTTCGCGAGATATGGGAGTTTGAAGTTAAGGAATGGTTGAGAAACCATCAAAATTTTCGCAAGTCTGATACTCGAAACCAATAACTACAAAGGCCTATGGGGAAAACACACATATCTTTGTAATCGGGCGAGTTTCTGCTTTCAGATGCAATAGGAAATTCTCGAGTTCGTCAATCCGTTCGCGAGATATGGGAGTTTGAATTTAAGGAATGCTTGAGAAACCATCAAAATTTTCGCTGGTCTGATACTCGAAACCAATTACTACAATGGCCTAGGGGAAAAATACACATACCGTTGTAATCGGGCGCGTTTCTACTTTCAGATGCAACAGGAATTTCTCGAGTTCGTCAATCCGTTCGCGAGATATGGGAGTTTGAAGTTAAGGAATGGTTGAGAAACCATCAAAATTTTCGCTGGTCTGATACTCGAAACCAATTACTACAATGGCCTAGGGGAAAAATACACATATCGTTGTAATCGGGCGCGTTTCTACTTTCAGATGCAACAGGAATTTCTCGAGTTCGTCAATCCGTTCGCGAGATATGGGAGTTTGAAGTTAACGAATGCTTGAGAAACCATCAAAATTTTCGCTGGTCTGATACTCGAAACCAATTACTACAATGGCCTAGGGGAAAAATACACATACCGTTGTAATCGGGCGCGTTTCTACTTTCAGATGCAACAGGAATTTCTCGAGTTCGTCGATCCGTTCGCGAGATATGGGAGTTTGAAGTTAAGGAATGGTTGAGAAACCATCAAAATTTTCGCAAGTCTGATACTCGAAACCAATAACTACAAAGGCCTATGGGGAAAACACACATATCTTTGTAATCGGGCGAGTTTCTGCTTTCAGATGCAATAGGAAATTCTCGAGTTCGTCAATCCGTTCGCGAGATATGGGAGTTTGAAGTTAAGGAAAGGTTGAGAAACCATCAAAATTTTCGCAAGTCTGATACTCGAAACCAATAACTACAATGGCCTAGGGGAAAAATACACATACCGTTGTGATCGGGCGTGTTTCTGCTTTCAGATGCAATAGGAAATTCTCGAGTTCGTCAATCCGTTCGCGAGATATGGAAGTTTGAAGTTAAGGAATGCTTGAGAGACCATCAAAATTTTCGCTGGTCTGATACTCGAAACCAATTACTACAATGGCCTAGGGGAAAAATACACATACCGTTGTAATCGGGCGCGTTTCTACTTTCAGATGCAACAGGAATTTCTCGAGTTCGTCAATCCGTTCGCGAGATATGGGAGTTTGAAGTTAACGAATGCTTGAGAAACCATCAAAATTTTCGCTGGCCTGATACTCGAAACCAATTACTACAATGGCCTAGGGGAAAAATACACATACCGTTGTAATCGGGCGCGTTTCTACTTTCAGATGCAACAGGAATTTCTCGAGTTCGTCAATCCGTTCGCGAGATATGGGAGTTTGAAGTTAAGGAATGGTTGAGAAACCATCAAAATTTTCGCAAGTCTGATACTCGAAACCAATAACAACAAAGGCCTATGGGGAAAACACACATATCTTTGTAATCGGGCGAGTTTCTGCTTTCAGATGCAATAGGAAATTCTCGAGTTCGTCAATCCGTTCGCGAGATATGGGAGTTTGAAGTTAAGGAATGGTTGAGAAACCATCAAAATTTTCGCAAGTCTGATACTCGAAACCAATAACTGGAATGGCCTAGGGGAAAAGTACACATACCGTTGTAATCGGGCGACTTTCTACTTTCACATGCAACAGGAATATCTCGAGTTCGTCAATCCGTTCGCGAGATATGGGAGTTTGAAGTTAAGGAATGGTTGAGAAACCATCAAAATTTTCGCAAGTCTGATACTCGAAACCAATAACTACAATGGCCTAGGGGAAAAATACACATACCGTTGTAATCGGGCGAGTTTCTACTTCCACATGCAACAGGAAATTCTCGAGTTCGTAAATCCGTTCGCGAGATATGGGAGTTTGAAGTTAAGGAATGGTTGAGAAACCATCAAAATTTTCGCAAGTCTGATACTCGAAACCAATAACTGGAATTGCCTAGGGGAAAAATACACATACTGTTGTAATCGGGCGAGTTTCTACTTCCACATGCAACAGGAATTTCTCGAGTTCGTCAATCCGTTCGCGAGATATGGAAGTTTGAAGTTAAGGAATGCTTGAAAAACCATCAAAATTTTCGCTGGTCTGATACTCGAAACCAATTACTACAATGGCCTAGGGGAAAAATACACATACCGTTGTGATCGGGCGAGTTTCTGCTTTCAGATGCAATAGGAAATTCTCGAGTTCGTCAATCCGTTCGCGAGATATGGGAGTTTGAAGTTAAGGAATGGTTGAGAAACCATCAAAATTTTCGCAAGTCTGATACTCGAAACCAATAACTACAATGGCCTAGGGGAAAAATACACATACCGTTGTAATCGGGCGAGGTTCTACTTTCAGATGCAACGGGAATTTCTCGAGTTCGTCAATCCGTTCGCGGGATATGGGAATTTGAAGTTAAGGAATGGTTGAGAAACCATCAAAATTTTCGCTGGTCTGATACTCGAACCCAATAACTGGAATGGCCTAGGGGAAAAGTACACACACCATTGCAATCGGGCGAGTTTCTACATTCAGACGCAACAGGAATTTCTCGAGTTCGTCAATCCGTTCGCGAGATATGGGAGTTTGAAGTAAAGGAATGGTTGAGAAACCATCAAAATTTTCGCAAGTCTGATACGCGAAACCAATAACTACAATGGCCTAGGGGTAAAATACACATACCGTTGTAATCGGGCGAGCTTCTGCATTCAGATGCAATAGGAAATTGTCGAGTTCGTCAATCCGTTCGCGAGATATGGGAGTTTGAAGTTAAGGAATGGTTGAGAAACCATCAAAATTTTCGCAATTCTGATACTCGAAACCAATAACTACAAATGCCTAGGGGAAAGATACACATACCACTTGATCGGGCGAGATTCTACTTTCACATGCAACAGGAATTTCTCGAGTTCGTCAATGCGTTCGCGAGATATGGGACTTTGAAGTTAAGGAATGGTTGAGAAATCATCAAAATTTTCGCAAGTCTGATACTCGAAACCAATAACTGGAATGGGCTAGGAGTAAAGTACACATACCGTTGTAATCGGGCGACTTTCTACTTTCACATGCAACAGGAATATCTCGAGTTCGTCAATCCGTTCGCGAGATATGGAAGTTTGAAGTTAAGGAATGCTTGAGAAATCATCAAAATTTTCGCTGGTCTGATACTCGAATCCAATAAGTACAATGGCCTAGGGGAAAAATACATATACCGTTGTAATCGGGCGAGTTTCTACTTTCAGATGCAAGAGGAATTTCTCGAGTTCGTCAATCCGTTCGCGGGATATGGGAATTTGAAGTTAAGGAATGGTTGAGAAACCATCAAAATTTTCGCAAGTCTGATACTCGAAACCAATAACTACAATGGCCTAGGGGAAAAATACACATACCGCTGTGATCGGGCGAGTTTCTGCTTTCAGATGCAATAGGAAATTCTCGAGTTCGTCAATCCGTTCGCGAGATATGGGAGTTTGAAGTTAAGGAATGGTTGAGAAACCATCAAAATTTTCGCAAGTCTGATACTCGAAACCAATAACTACAAAGGCCTATGGGGAAAACACACATATCTTTGTAATCGGGCGAGTTTCTGCTTTCAGATGCAATAGGTAATTCTCGAGTTCGTCAATCCGTTCGCGAGATATGGGAGTTTGAAGTTAAGGAATGGTTGAGAAACCATCAAAATTTTCGCAAGTCTGATACTCGAAACCAATAACTACAATGGCCTAGGGGAAAAATACACATACCGCTGTGATCGGGCGAGTTTCTGCTTTCAGATGCAATAGGAAATTCTCGAGTTCGTCAATCCGTTCGCGAGATATGGGAGTTTGAAGTTAAGGAATGGTTGAGAAACCATCAAAATTTTCGCTGGTCTGATACTCGAATCCAATAACTACAATGGCCTAGGGGAAAAATACATATACCGTTGTAATCGGGCGAGTTTCTACTTTCAGATGCAACAGGAATTTCTCGAGTTCGTCAATCCGTTCGCGGGATATGGGAATTTGAAGTTAAGGAATGGTTGAGAAACCATCAAAATTTTCGCTGGTCTGATACTCGAAACCAATAACTGGAATGGCCTAGGGGAAAAGTACACACACCATTGCAATCGGGCGAGTTTCTACATTCAGACGCAACAGGAATTTCTCGAGTTCGTCAATCCGTTCGCGAGATATGGGAGTTTGAAATAAAGGAATGGTTGAGAAACCATCAAATTTTTCGCAAGTCTGATACGCGAAACCAATAACTACAATGGCCTAGGGGAAAAATACACATACCGTTGTAATCGGGCGAGTTTCTGCATTCAGATGCAATAGGAAATTCTCGAATTCGTCAATCCGTTCGCGAGATATGGGAGTTTGAAGTTAAGGAATGGTTGAGAAACCATCAAAATTTTCGCAATTCTGATACTCGAAACCAATAACTACAAACGCCTAGGGGAAAGATACACATACCACTTGATCGGGCGAGATTCTACTTTCACATGCAACAGGAATTTCTCGAGTTCGTCAATGCGTTCGCGAGATATGGGAGTTTGAAGTTAAGGAATGGTTGAGAAATCATCAAAATTTTCGCAAGTCTGATACTCGAAACCAATAACTGGAATGGGCTAGGGGTAAAGTACACATACCGTTGTAATCGGGCGAGGTCCTACTTTCAAATGCAACGGGAATTTCTCGAGTTCGTCAATCCGTTCGCGAGATATGGAAGTTTGAAGTTAAGGAATGCTTGAGAAATCATCAAAATTTTCGCTGGTCTGATACTCGAATCCAATAAGTACAATGGCCTAGGGGAAAAATACATATACCGTTGTAATCGGGCGAGTTTCTACTTTCAGATGCAAGAGGAATTTCTCGAGTTCGTCAATCCGTTCGCGGGATATGGGAATTTGAAGTTAAGGAATGGTTGAGAAACCATCAAAATTTTCGCAAGTCTGATACTCGAAATCAATAACTACTATGGCCTAGGGGAAAAATACACTTACCGTTGTAATCGGGCGAGTTTCTGCTTTCAGATGCAATAGGAAATTCTCGAGTTCGTCAATCCGTTCGCGAGATATGGGAGTTTGAAGTTAAGGAATGGTTGAGAAACCATCAAAATTTTCGCAAGTCTGATACTCGAAACCAATAACTGGAATGGCCTAGGGGAAAAGTACACATACCGTTGTAATCGGGCGACTTTCTACTTTCACATGCAACAGGAATATCTCGAGTTCGTCAATCCGTTCGCGAGATATGGGAGTTTGAAGTTAAGGAATGGTTGAGAAACCATCAAAATTTTCGCAAGTCTGATACTCGAAACCAATAACTACAATGGCCTAGGGGAAAAATACACATACCGTTGTGATCGGGCGTGTTTCTGCTTTCAGATGTAATAGGAAATTCTCGAGTTCGTCAATCCGTTCGCGAGATATGGAAGTTTGAAGTTAAGGAATGCTTGAGAAACCATCAAAATTTTCGCTGGTCTGATACTCGAAACCAATTACTACAATGGCCTAGGGGAAAAATACACATACCGTTGTAATCGGGCGCGTTTCTACTTTCAGATGCAACAGGAATTTCTCGAGTTCGTCAATCCGTTCGCGAGATATGGGAGTTTGAAGTTAAGGAATGGTTGAGAAACCATCAAAATTTTCGCAAGTCTGATACTCGAAACCAATAACTACAAAGGCCTATGGGGAAAACACACATATCTTTGTAATCGGGCGAGTTTCTGCTTTCAGATGCAATAGGAAATTCTCGAGTTCGTCAATCCGTTCGCGAGATATGGGAGTTTGATGTTAAGGAATGGTTGAGAAACCATCAAAATTTTCGCAAGTCTGATACTCGAAACCAATAACTGGAATGGCCTAGGGGAAAAGTACACATACCGTTGTAATCGGGCGACTTTCTACTTTCACATGCAACAGGAATATCTCGAGTTCGTCAATCCGTTCGCGAGATATGGGAGTTTGAAGTTAAGGAATGGTTGAGAAACCATCAAAATTTTCGCAAGTCTGATACTCGAAACCAATAACTACAATGGCCTAGGGGAAAAATACACATACCGTTGTGATCGGGCGTGTTTCTGCTTTCAGATGCAATAGGAAATTCTCGAGTTCGTCAATCCGTTTGCGAGATATGGAAGTTTGAAGTTAAGGAATGCTTGAGAAACCATCAAAATTTTCGCTGGTCTGATACTCGAAACCAATTACTACAATGGCCTAGGGGAAAAATACACATACCGTTGTAATCGGGCGCGTTTCTACTTTCAGATGCAACAGGAATTTCTCGAGTTCGTCAATCCGTTCGCGAGATATGGGAGTTTGAAGTTAAGGAATGGTTGAGAAACCATCAAAATTTTCGCAAGTCTGATACTCGAAACCAATAACTACAAAGGCCTATGGGGAAAACACACATATCTTTGTAATCGGGCGAGTTTCTGCTTTCAGATGCAATAGGAAATTCTCGAGTTCGTCAATCCGTTCGCGAGATATGGGAGTTTGAAGTTAAGGAATGCTTGAGAAACCATCAAAATTTTCGCTGGTCTGATACTCGAAACCAATTACTACAATGGCCTAGGGGAAAAATACACATACCGTTGTAATCGGGCGCGTTTCTACTTTCAGATGCAACAGGAATTTCTCGAGTTCGTCAATCCGTTCGCGAGATATGGGAGTTTGAAGTTAAGGAATGGTTGAGAAACCATCAAAATTTTCGCAAGTCTGATACTCGAAACCAATAACTACAAAGGCCTATGGGGAAAAGACACATATCTTTGTAATCGGGCGAGTTTCTGCTTTCAGATGCAATAGGAAATTCTCGAGTTCGTCAATCCGTTCGCGAGATATGGGAGTTTGAAGTTAAGGAATGGTTGAGAAACCATCAAAATTTTCGCAAGTCTGATACTCGAAACCAATAACTACAATGGCCTAGGGGAAAAATACACATACCGTTGTGATCGGGCGTGTTTCTGCTTTCAGATGCAATAGGAAATTCTCGAGTTCGTCAATCCGTTCGCGAGATATGGAAGTTTGAAGTTAAGGAATGGTTGAGAAACCATCAAAATTTTCGCAAGTCTGATACTCGAAATCAATAACTACTATGGCCTAGGGGAAAAATACACTTACCGTTGTAATCGGGCGAGTTTCTGCTTTCAGATGCAATAGGAAATTCTCGAGTTCGTCAATCCGTTCGCGAGATATGGGAGTTTGAAGTTAAGGAATGGTTGAGAAACCATCAAAATTTTCGCAAGTCTGATACTCGAAACCAATAACTGGAATGGCCTAGGGGAAAAGTACACATACCGTTGTAATCGGGCGACTTTCTACTTTCACATGCAACAGGAATATCTCGAGTTCGTCAATCCGTTCGCGAGATATGGGAGTTTGAAGTTAAGGAATGGTTGAGAAACCATCAAAATTTTCGCAAGTCTGATACTCGAAACCAATAACTACAATGGCCTAGGGGAAAAATACACATACCGTTGTGATCGGGCGTGTTTCTGCTTTCAGATGTAATAGGAAATTCTCGAGTTCGTCAATCCGTTCGCGAGATATGGAAGTTTGAAGTTAAGGAATGCTTGAGAAACCATCAAAATTTTCGCTGGTCTGATACTCGAAACCAATTACTACAATGGCCTAGGGGAAAAATACACATACCGTTGTAATCGGGCGCGTTTCTACTTTCAGATGCAACAGGAATTTCTCGAGTTCGTCAATCCGTTCGCGAGATATGGGAGTTTGAAGTTAAGGAATGGTTGAGAAACCATCAAAATTTTCGCAAGTCTGATACTCGAAACCAATAACTACAAAGGCCTATGGGGAAAACACACATATCTTTGTAATCGGGCGAGTTTCTGCTTTCAGATGCAATAGGAAATTCTCGAGTTCGTCAATCCGTTCGCGAGATATGGGAGTTTGATGTTAAGGAATGGTTGAGAAACCATCAAAATTTTCGCAAGTCTGATACTCGAAACCAATAACTGGAATGGCCTAGGGGAAAAGTACACATACCGTTGTAATCGGGCGACTTTCTACTTTCACATGCAACAGGAATATCTCGAGTTCGTCAATCCGTTCGCGAGATATGGGAGTTTGAAGTTAAGGAATGGTTGAGAAACCATCAAAATTTTCGCAAGTCTGATACTCGAAACCAATAACTACAATGGCCTAGGGGAAAAATACACATACCGTTGTGATCGGGCGTGTTTCTGCTTTCAGATGCAATAGGAATTTCTCGAGTTCGTCAATCCGTTCGCGAGATATGGGAGTTTGAAGTTAAGGAATGGTTGAGAAACCATCAAAATTTTCGCAAGTCTGATACTCGAAACCAATAACTACAAAGGCCTATGGGGAAAACACACATATCTTTGTAATCGGGCGAGTTTCTGCTTTCAGATGCAATAGGAAATTCTCGAGTTCGTCAATCCGTTCGCGAGATATGGGAGTTTGAAGTTAAGGAATGCTTGAGAAACCATCAAAATTTTCGCTGGTCTGATACTCGAAACCAATTACTACAATGGCCTAGGGGAAAAATACACATACCGTTGTAATCGGGCGCGTTTCTACTTTCAGATGCAACAGGAATTTCTCGAGTTCGTCAATCCGTTCGCGAGATATGGGAGTTTGAAGTTAAGGAATGGTTGAGAAACCATCAAAATTTTCGCAAGTCTGATACTCGAAACCAATAACTACAAAGGCCTATGGGGAAAACACACATATCTTTGTAATCGGGCGAGTTTCTGCTTTCAGATGCAATAGGAAATTCTCGAGTTCGTCAATCCGTTCGCGAGATATGGGAGTTTGAAGTTAAGGAATGGTTGAGAAACCATCAAAATTTTCGCAAGTCTGATACTCGAAACCAATAACTACAATGGCCTAGGGGAAAAATACACATACCGTTGTGATCGGGCGTGTTTCTGCTTTCAGATGCAATAGGAAATTCTCGAGTTCGTCAATCCGTTCGCGAGATATGGAAGTTTGAAGTTAAGGAATGGTTGAGAAACCATCAAAATTTTCGCAAGTCTGATACTCGAAATCAATAACTACTATGGCCTAGGGGAAAAATACACTTACCGTTGTAATCGGGCGAGTTTCTGCTTTCAGATGCAATAGGAAATTCTCGAGTTCGTCAATCCGTTCGCGAGATATGGGAGTTTGAAGTTAAGGAATGGTTGAGAAACCATCAAAATTTTCGCAAGTCTGATACTCGAAACCAATAACTGGAATGGCCTAGGGGAAAAGTACACATACCGTTGTAATCGGGCGACTTTCTACTTTCACATGCAACAGGAATATCTCGAGTTCGTCAATCCGTTCGCGAGATATGGGAGTTTGAAGTTAAGGAATGGTTGAGAAACCATCAAAATTTTCGCAAGTCTGATACTCGAAACCAATAACTACAATGGCCTAGGGGAAAAATACACATACCGTTGTGATCGGGCGTGTTTCTGCTTTCAGATGTAATAGGAAATTCTCGAGTTCGTCAATCCGTTCGCGAGATATGGAAGTTTGAAGTTAAGGAATGCTTGAGAAACCATCAAAATTTTCGCTGGTCTGATACTCGAAACCAATTACTACAATGGCCTAGGGGAAAAATACACATACCGTTGTAATCGGGCGCGTTTCTACTTTCAGATGCAACAGGAATTTCTCGAGTTCGTCAATCCGTTCGCGAGATATGGGAGTTTGAAGTTAAGGAATGGTTGAGAAACCATCAAAATTTTCGCAAGTCTGATACTCGAAACCAATAACTACAAAGGCCTATGGGGAAAACACACATATCTTTGTAATCGGGCGAGTTTCTGCTTTCAGATGCAATAGGAAATTCTCGAGTTCGTCAATCCGTTCGCGAGATATGGGAGTTTGATGTTAAGGAATGGTTGAGAAACCATCAAAATTTTCGCAAGTCTGATACTCGAAACCAATAACTGGAATGGCCTAGGGGAAAAGTACACATACCGTTGTAATCGGGCGACTTTCTACTTTCACATGCAACAGGAATATCTCGAGTTCGTCAATCCGTTCGCGAGATATGGGAGTTTGAAGTTAAGGAATGGTTGAGAAACCATCAAAATTTTCGCAAGTCTGATACTCGAAACCAATAACTACAATGGCCTAGGGGAAAAATACACATACCGTTGTGATCGGGCGTGTTTCTGCTTTCAGATGCAATAGGAAATTCTCGAGTTCGTCAATCCGTTTGCGAGATATGGAAGTTTGAAGTTAAGGAATGGTTGAGAAACCATCAAAATTTTCGCAAGTCTGATACTCGAAACCAATAACTGGAATGGCCTAGGGGAAAAGTACACATACCGTTGTAATCGGGCGACTTTCTACTTTCACATGCAACAGGAATATCTCGAGTTCGTCAATCCGTTCGCGAGATATGGGAGTTTGAAGTTAAGGAATGGTTGAGAAACCATCAAAATTTTCGCAAGTCTGATACTCGAAACCAATAACTACAATGGCCTAGGGGAAAAATACACATACCGTAGTGATCGGGCGTGTTTCTGCTTTCAGATGCAATAGGAAATTCTCGAGTTCGTCAATCCGTTTGCGAGATATGGAAGTTTGAAGTTAAGGAATGCTTGAGAAACCATCAAAATTTTCGCTGGTCTGATACTCGAAACCAATTACTACAATGGCCTAGGGGAAAAATACACATACCGTTGTAATCGGGCGCGTTTCTACTTTCAGATGCAACAGGAATTTCTCGAGTTCGTCAATCCGTTCGCGAGATATGGGAGTTTGAAGTTAAGGAATGGTTGAGAAACCATCAAAATTTTCGCAAGTCTGATACTCGAAACCAATAACTACAAAGGCCTATGGGGAAAACACACATATCTTTGTAATCGGGCGAGTTTCTGCTTTCAGATGCAATAGGAAATTCTCGAGTTCGTCAATCCGTTCGCGAGATATGGGAGTTTGAATTTAAGGAATGCTTGAGAAACCATCAAAATTTTCGCTGGTCTGATACTCGAAACCAATTACTACAATGGCCTAGGGGAAAAATACACATACCGTTGTAATCGGGCGCGTTTCTACTTTCAGATGCAACAGGAATTTCTCGAGTTCGTCAATCCGTTCGCGAGATATGGGAGTTTGAAGTTAAGGAATGGTTGAGAAACCATCAAAATTTTCGCAAGTCTGATACTCGAAACCAATAACTACAAAGGCCTATGGGGAAAACACACATATCTTTGTAATCGGGCGAGTTTCTGCTTTCAGATGCAATAGGAAATTCTCGAGTTCGTCAATCCGTTCGCGAGATATGGGAGTTTGAAGTTAAGGAATGGTTGAGAAACCATCAAAATTTTCGCAAGTCTGATACTCGAAACCAATAACTACAATGGCCTAGGGGAAAAATACACATACCGTTGTGATCGGGCGTGTTTCTGCTTTCAGATGCAATAGGAAATTCTCGAGTTCGTCGATCCGTTCGCGAGATATGGAAGTTTGAAGTTAAGGAATGCTTGAGAAACCATCAAAATTTTCGCTGGTCTGATACTCGAAACCAATTACTACAATGGCCTAGGGGAAAAATACACATACCGTTGTAATCGGGTGCGTTTCTACTTTCAGATGCAACAGGAATTTCTCGAGTTCGTCAATCCGTTCGCGAGATATGGGAGTTTGAAGTTAACGAATGCTTGAGAAACCATCAAAATTTTCGCTGGTCTGATACTCGAAACCAATTACTACAATGGCCTAGGGGAAAAATACACATACCGTTGTAACCGGGCGCGTTTCTACTTTCAGATGCAACAGGAATTTCTCGAGTTCGTCAATCCGTTCGCGAGATATGGGAGTTTGAAGTTAAGGAATGGTTGAGAAACCATCAAAATTTTCGCAAGTCTGATACTCGAAACCAATAACTGGAATTGCCTAGGGGAAAAATACGCATACTGTTGTAATCGGGCGAGTTTCTGCTTTCAGATGCAATAGGAAATTCTCGAGTTCGTCAATCCGTTCGCGAGATATGGGAGTTTGAAGTTAAGGAATGGTTGAGAAACCATCAAAATTTTCGCAAGTCTGATACTCGAAACCAATAACTGGAATGGCCTAGGGGAAAAGTACACATACCGTTGTAATCGGGCGACTTTCTACTTTCACATGCAACAGGAATATCTCGAGTTCGTCAATCCGTTCGCGAGATATGGGAGTTTGAAGTTAAGGAATGGTTGAGAAACCATCAAAATTTTCGCAAGTCTGATACTCGAAACCAATAACTACAATGGCCTAGGGGAAAAATACACATACCGTTGTGATCGGGCGTGTTTCTGCTTTCAGATGCAATAGGAAATTCTCGAGTTCGTCAATCCGTTCGCGAGATATGGGAGTTTGAAGTTAAGGAATGGTTGAGAAACCATCAAAATTTTCGCAAGTCTGATACTCGAAATCAATAACTACTATGGCCTAGGGGAAAAATACACTTACCGTTGTAATCGGGCGAGTTTCTGCTTTCAGATGCAATAGGAAATTCTCGAGTTCGTCAATCCGTTCGCGAGATATGGGAGTTTGAAGTTAAGGAATGGTTGAGAAACCATCAAAATTTTCGCAAGTCTGATACTCGAAACCAATAACTGGAATGGCCTAGGGGAAAAGTACACATACCGTTGTAATCGGGCGACTTTCTACTTTCACATGCAACAGGAATATCTCGAGTTCGTCAATCCGTTCGCGAGATATGGGAGTTTGAAGTTAAGGAATGGTTGAGAAACCATCAAAATTTTCGCAAGTCTGATACTCGAAACCAATAACTACAATGGCCTAGGGGAAAAATACACATACCGTTGTGATCGGGCGTGTTTCTGCTTTCAGATGTAATAGGAAATTCTCGAGTTCGTCAATCCGTTCGCGAGATATGGAAGTTTGAAGTTAAGGAATGCTTGAGAAACCATCAAAATTTTCGCTGGTCTGATACTCGAAACCAATTACTACAATGGCCTAGGGGAAAAATACACATACCGTTGTAATCGGGCGCGTTTCTACTTTCAGATGCAACAGGAATTTCTCGAGTTCGTCAATCCGTTCGCGAGATATGGGAGTTTGAAGTTAAGGAATGGTTGAGAAACCATCAAAATTTTCGCAAGTCTGATACTCGAAACCAATAACTACAAAGGCCTATGGGGAAAACACACATATCTTTGTAATCGGGCGAGTTTCTGCTTTCAGATGCAATAGGAAATTCTCGAGTTCGTCAATCCGTTCGCGAGATATGGGAGTTTGATGTTAAGGAATGGTTGAGAAACCATCAAAATTTTCGCAAGTCTGATACTCGAAACCAATAACTGGAATGGCCTAGGGGAAAAGTACACATACCGTTGTAATCGGGCGACTTTCTACTTTCACATGCAACAGGAATATCTCGAGTTCGTCAATCCGTTCGCGAGATATGGGAGTTTGAAGTTAAGGAATGGTTGAGAAACCATCAAAATTTTCGCAAGTCTGATACTCGAAACCAATAACTACAATGGCCTAGGGGAAAAATACACATACCGTTGTGATCGGGCGTGTTTCTGCTTTCAGATGCAATAGGAAATTCTCGAGTTCGTCAATCCGTTTGCGAGATATGGAAGTTTGAAGTTAAGGAATGGTTGAGAAACCATCAAAATTTTCGCAAGTCTGATACTCGAAACCAATAACTGGAATGGCCTAGGGGAAAAGTACACATACCGTTGTAATCGGGCGACTTTCTACTTTCACATGCAACAGGAATATCTCGAGTTCGTCAATCCGTTCGCGAGATATGGGAGTTTGAAGTTAAGGAATGGTTGAGAAACCATCAAAATTTTCGCAAGTCTGATACTCGAAACCAATAACTACAATGGCCTAGGGGAAAAATACACATACCGTTGTGATCGGGCGTGTTTCTGCTTTCAGATGCAATAGGAAATTCTCGAGTTCGTCAATCCGTTTGCGAGATATGGAAGTTTGAAGTTAAGGAATGCTTGAGAAACCATCAAAATTTTCGCTGGTCTGATACTCGAAACCAATTACTACAATGGCCTAGGGGAAAAATACACATACCGTTGTAATCGGGCGCGTTTCTACTTTCAGATGCAACAGGAATTTCTCGAGTTCGTCAATCCGTTCGCGAGATATGGGAGTTTGAAGTTAAGGAATGGTTGAGAAACCATCAAAATTTTCGCAAGTCTGATACTCGAAACCAATAACTACAAAGGCCTATGGGGAAAACACACATATCTTTGTAATCGGGCGAGTTTCTGCTTTCAGATGCAATAGGAAATTCTCGAGTTCGTCAATCCGTTCGCGAGATATGGGAGTTTGAATTTAAGGAATGCTTGAGAAACCATCAAAATTTTCGCTGGTCTGATACTCGAAACCAATTACTACAATGGCCTAGGGGAAAAATACACATACCGTTGTAATCGGGCGCGTTTCTACTTTCAGATGCAACAGGAATTTCTCGAGTTCGTCAATCCGTTCGCGAGATATGGGAGTTTGAAGTTAAGGAATGGTTGAGAAACCATCAAAATTTTCGCAAGTCTGATACTCGAAACCAATAACTACAAAGGCCTATGGGGAAAACACACATATCTTTGTAATCGGGCGAGTTTCTGCTTTCAGATGCAATAGGAAATTCTCGAGTTCGTCAATCCGTTCGCGAGATATGGGAGTTTGAAGTTAAGGAATGGTTGAGAAACCATCAAAATTTTCGCAAGTCTGATACTCGAAACCAATAACTACAATGGCCTAGGGGAAAAATACACATACCGTTGTGATCGGGCGTGTTTCTGCTTTCAGATGCAATAGGAAATTCTCGAGTTCGTCGATCCGTTCGCGAGATATGGAAGTTTGAAGTTAAGGAATGCTTGAGAAACCATCAAAATTTTCGCTGGTCTGATACTCGAAACCAATTACTACAATGGCCTAGGGGAAAAATACACATACCGTTGTAATCGGGTGCGTTTCTACTTTCAGATGCAACAGGAATTTCTCGAGTTCGTCAATCCGTTCGCGAGATATGGGAGTTTGAAGTTAACGAATGCTTGAGAAACCATCAAAATTTTCGCTGGTCTGATACTCGAAACCAATTACTACAATGGCCTAGGGGAAAAATACACATACCGTTGTAACCGGGCGCGTTTCTACTTTCAGATGCAACAGGAATTTCTCGAGTTCGTCAATCCGTTCGCGAGATATGGGAGTTTGAAGTTAAGGAATGGTTGAGAAACCATCAAAATTTTCGCAAGTCTGATACTCGAAACCAATAACTGGAATTGCCTAGGGGAAAAATACGCATACTGTTGTAATCGGGCGAGTTTCTGCTTTCAGATGCAATAGGAAATTCTCGAGTTCGTCAATCCGTTCGCGAGATATGGGAGTTTGAAGTTAAGGAATGGTTGAGAAACCATCAAAATTTTCGCAAGTCTGATACTCGAAACCAATAACTGGAATGGCCTAGGGGAAAAGTACACATACCGTTGTAATCGGGCGACTTTCTACTTTCACATGCAACAGGAATATCTCGAGTTCGTCAATCCGTTCGCGAGATATGGGAGTTTGAAGTTAAGGAATGGTTGAGAAACCATCAAAATTTTCGCAAGTCTGATACTCGAAACCAATAACTACAATGGCCTAGGGGAAAAATACACATACCGTTGTGATCGGGCGTGTTTCTGCTTTCAGATGCAATAGGAAATTCTCGAGTTCGTCAATCCGTTCGCGGGATATGGGAGTTTGAAGTTAAGGAATGGTTGAGAAACCATCAAAATTTTCGCAAGTCTGATACTCGAAACCAATAACTACAAAGGCCTATGGGGAAAACACACATATCTTTGTAATCGGGCGAGTTTCTGCTTTCAGATGCAATAGGAAATTCTCGAGTTCGTCAATCCGTTCGCGAGATATGGGAGTTTGAAGTTAAGGAATGGTTGAGAAACCATCAAAATTTTCGCAAGTCTGATACTCGAAACCAATAACTACAATGGCCTAGGGGAAAAATACACATACCGTTGTGATCGGGCGTGTTTCTGCTTTCAGATGCAATAGGAAATTCTCGAGTTCGTCGATCCGTTCGCGAGATATGGAAGTTTGAAGTTAAGGAATGCTTGAGAAACCATCAAAATTTTCGCTGGTCTGATACTCGAAACCAATTACTACAATGGCCTAGGGGAAAAATACACATACCGTTGTAATCGGGTGCGTTTCTACTTTCAGATGCAACAGGAATTTCTCGAGTTCGTCAATCCGTTCGCGAGATATGGGAGTTTGAAGTTAACGAATGCTTGAGAAACCATCAAAATTTTCGCTGGTCTGATACTCGAAACCAATTACTACAATGGCCTAGGGGAAAAATACACATACCGTTGTAACCGGGCGCGTTTCTACTTTCAGATGCAACAGGAATTTCTCGAGTTCGTCAATCCGTTCGCGAGATATGGGAGTTTGAAGTTAAGGAATGGTTGAGAAACCATCAAAATTTTCGCAAGTCTGATACTCGAAACCAATAACTGGAATTGCCTAGGGGAAAAATACACATACTGTTGTAATCGGGCGAGTTTCTACTTCCACATGCAACAGGAATTTCTCGAGTTCGTCAATCCGTTCGCGAGATATGGAAGTTTGAAGTTAAGGAATGCTTGAGAAACCATCAAAATTTTCGCTGGTCTGATACTCGAAACCAATTACTACAATGGCCTAGGGGAAAAATACACATACCGTTGTAATCGGGCGCGTTTCTACTTTCAGATGCAACAGGAATTTCTCGAGTTCGTCAATCCGTTCGCGAGATATGGGAGTTTGAAGTTAAGGAATGGTTGAGAAACCATCAAAATTTTCGCAAGTCTGATACTCGAAACCAATAACTACAAAGGCCTATGGGGAAAACACACATATCTTTGTAATCGGGCGAGTTTCTGCTTTCAGATGCAATAGGAAATTCTCGAGTTCGTCAATCCGTTCGCGAGATATGGGAGTTTGAAGTTAAGGAATGGTTGAGAAACCATCAAAATTTTCGCAAGTCTGATACTCGAAACCAATAACTGGAATGGCCTAGGGGAAAAGTACACATACCGTTGTAATCGGGCGACTTTCTACTTTCACATGCAACAGGAATATCTCGAGTTCGTCAATCCGTTCGCGAGATATGGGAGTTTGAAGTTAAGGAATGGTTGAGAAACCATCAAAATTTTCGCAAGTCTGATACTCGAAACCAATAACTACAATGGCCTAGGGGAAAAATACACATACCGTTGTGATCGGGCGTGTTTCTGCTTTCAGATGCAATAGGAAATTCTCGAGTTCGTCAATCCGTTTGCGAGATATGGAAGTTTGAAGTTAAGGAATGCTTGAGAAACCATCAAAATTTTCGCTGGTCTGATACTCGAAACCAATTACTACAATGGCCTAGGGGAAAAATACACAAACCGTTGTAATCGGGCGCGTTTCTACTTTCAGATGCAACAGGAATTTCTCGAGTTCGTCAATCCGTTCGCGAGATATGGGAGTTTGAAGTTAAGGAATGGTTGAGAAACCATCAAAATTTTCGCAAGTCTGATACTCGAAACCAATAACTACAAAGGCCTATGGGGAAAACACACATATCTTTGTAATCGGGCGAGTTTCTGCTTTCAGATGCAATAGGAAATTCTCGAGTTCGTCAATCCGTTCGCGAGATATGGGAGTTTGAAGTTAAGGAATGCTTGAGAAACCATCAAAATTTTCGCTGGTCTGATACTCGAAACCAATTACTACAATGGCCTAGGGGAAAAATACACATACCGTTGTAATCGGGCGCGTTTCTACTTTCAGATGCAACAGGAATTTCTCGAGTTCGTCAATCCGTTCGCGAGATATGGGAGTTTGAATTTAAGGAATGCTTGAGAAACCATCAAAATTTTCGCAAGTCTGATACTCGAAACCAATAACTACAAAGGCCTATGGGGAAAACACACATATCTTTGTAATCGGGCGAGTTTCTGCTTTCAGATGCAATAGGAAATTCTCGAGTTCGTCAATCCGTTCGCGAGATATGGGAGTTTGAAGTTAAGGATTGGTTGAGAAACCATCAAAATTTTCGCAAGTCTGATACTCGAAACCAATAACTACAATGGCCTAGGGGAAAAATACACATACCGTTGTGATCGGGCGTGTTTCTGCTTTCAGATGCAACAGGAAATTCTCGAGTTCGTCAATCCGTTCGCGAGATATGGAAGTTTGAAGTTAAGGAATGCTTGAGAAACCATCAAAATTTTCGCTGGTCTGATACTCGAAACCAATTACTACAATGGCCTAGGGGAAAAATACACATACCGTTGTAATCGGGTGCGTTTCTACTTTCAGATGCAACAGGAATTTCTCGAGTTCGTCAATCCGTTCGCGAGATATGGGAGTTTGAAGTTAACGAATGCTTGAGAAACCATCAAAATTTTCGCTGGTCTGATACTCGAAACCAATTACTACAATGGCCTAGGGGAAAAATACACATACCGTTGTAACCGGGCGCGTTTCTACTTTCAGATGCAACAGGAATTTCTCGAGTTCGTCAATCCGTTCGCGAGATATGGGAGTTTGAAGTTAAGGAATGGTTGAGAAACCATCAAAATTTTCGCAAGTCTGATACTCGAAACCAATAACTGGAATTGCCTAGGGGAAAAATACACATACTGTTGTAATCGGGCGAGTTTCTACTTCCACATGCAATAGGAATTTCTCGAGTTCGTCAATCCGTTCGCGAGATATGGAAGTTTGAAGTTAAGGAATGCTTGAAAAACCATCAAAATTTTCGCTGGTCTGATACTCGAAACCAATTACTACAATGGCCTAGGGGAAAAATACACATACCGTTGTGATCGGGCGAGTTTCTGCTTTCAGATGCAATAGGAAATTCTCGAGTTCGTCAATCCGTTCGCGAGATATGGGAGTTTGAAGTTAAGGAATGGTTGAGAAACCATCAAAATTTTCGCAAGTCTGATACTCGAAACCAATAACTGGAGTGGCCTAGGGGAAAAGTACACATACCGTTGTAATCGGGCGACTTTCTACTTTCACATGCAACAGGAATATCTCGAGTTCGTCAATCCGTTCGCGAGATATGGGAGTTTGAAGTTAAGGAATGGTTGAGAAACCATCAAAATTTTCGCAAGTCTGATACTCGAAACCAATAACTACAATGGCCTAGGGGAAAAATACACATACCGTTGTGATCGGGCGTGTTTCTGCTTTCAGATGCAATAGGAAATTCTCGAGTTCGTCAATCCGTTCGCGAGATATGGAAGTTTGAAGTTAAGGAATGCTTGAGAAACCATCAAAATTTTCGCAGGTCTGATACTCGAAACCAATTACTACAATGGCCTAGGGGAAAAATACACATACCGTTGTAATCGGGCGCGTTTCTACTTTCAGATGCAACAGGAATTTCTCGAGTTCGTCAATCCGTTCGCGAGATATGGGAGTTTGAAGTTAAGGAATGGTTGAGAAACCATCAAAATTTTCGCAAGTCTGATACTCGAAACCAATAACTACAAAGGCCTATGGGGAAAACACACATACCTTTGTAATCGGGCGAGTTTCTGCTTTCAGATGCAATAGGAAATTCTCGAGTTCGTCGATCCGTTCGCGAGATATGGGAGTTTGAAATTAAGGAATGGTTGAGAAACCATCAAAATTTTCGCAAGTCTGATACTCGAAACCAATAACTACAATGGCCTAGGGGAAAAATACACATACCGTTGTGATCGGGCGTGTTTCTGCTTTCAGATGCAATAGGAAATTCTCGAGTTCGTCAATCCGTTCGCGAGGTATGGAAGTTTGAAGTTAAGGAATGCTTGAGAAACCATCAAAATTTTCGCTGTTCTGATACTCGAAACCAGTTACTACAATGGCCTAGGGGAAAAATACACATACCGTTGTAATCGGGCGCGTTTCTACTTTCAGATGCAACAGGAATTTCTCGAGTTCGTCAATCCGTTCGCGAGATATGGGAGTTTGAAGTTAAGGAATGGTTGAGAAACCATCAAAATTTTCGCAAGTCTGATACTCGAAACCAATAACTACAATGGCCTAGGGGAAAAATACACATACCGCTGTGATCGGGCGAGTTTCTGCTTTCAGATGCAATAGGAAATTCTCGAGTTTGTCAATCCGTTCGCGAGATATGGGAGTTTGAAGTTAAGGAATGGTTGAGAAACCATCAAAATTTTCGCAAGTCTGATACTCGAAACCAATAACTACAAAGGCCTATGGGGAAAACACACATATCTTTGTAATCGGGCGAGTTTCTGCTTTCAGATGCAATAGGAAATTCTCGAATTCGTCAATCCGTTCGCGAGATATGGGAGTTTGAAGTTAAGGAATGGTTGAGAAACCATCAAAATTTTCGCAAGTCTGATACTCGAAACCAATAACTACAAATGCCTAGGGGAAAGATACACATACCATTTGATCGGGCGAGATTCTACTTTCACATGCAACAGGAATTTCTCGAGTTCGTCAATGCGTTCGCAAGATATGGGAGTTTTAAGTTAAGGAATGGTTGAGAAATCATCAAAATTTTCGCAAGTCTGATACTCGAAACCAATAACTGGAAAGACCTAGGGGTAAAGTACACATACCGTTGTAATCGGGCGAGGTTCTACTTTCAGATGCAACGGGAATTTCTCGAGTTCGTCAATCCGTTCGCGAGATATGGAAGTTTGAAGTTAAGGAATGCTTGAGAAATCATCAAAATTTTCGCTGGTCTGATACTCGAATCCAATAACTACAATGGCCTAGGGGAAAAATACGTATATCGTTGTAATCGGGCGAGTTTCTACTTTCAGATGCAACAGGAATTTCTCGAGTTCGTCAATCCGTTCGCGGGATATGGGAATTTGAAGTTAAGGAATGGTTGAGAAACCATCAAAATTTTCGCTGGTCTGATACTCGAACCCAATAACTGGAATGGCCTAGGGGAAAAGTACACACACCATTGCAATCGGGCGAGTTTCTACATTCAGACGCAACAGGAATTTCTCGAGTTCGTCAATCCGTTCGCGAGATATGGGAGTTTGAAGTAAAGGAATGGTTGAGAAACCATCAAAATTTTCGCAAGTCTGATACGCGAAACCAATAACTACAATGGCCTAGGGGAAAAATACACATACCGTTGTAATCGGGCGAGTTTCTGCTTTCAGATGCAATAGGAAATTCTCGAGTTCGTCAATCCGTTCGCGAGATATGGGAGTTTGAAGTTAAGGAATGGTTGAGAAACCATCAAAATTTTCGCAAGTCTGATACTCGAAACCAATAACTGGAATGGCCTAGGGGAAAAGTACACATACCGTTGTAATCGGGCGACTTTCTACTTTCACATGCAACAGGAATATCTCGAGTTCGTCAATCCGTTCGCGAGATATGGGAGTTCGAAGTTAAGGAATGGTTGAGAAACCATCAAAATTTTCGCAAGTCTGATACTCGAAACCAATATCTACAATGGCCTAGGGGAAAAATACACATACCGTTGTGATCGGGCGTGTTTCTGCTTTCAGATGTAATAGGAAATTCTCGAGTTCGTCAATCCGTTCGCGAGATATGGAAGTTTGAAGTTAAGGAATGCTTGAGAAACCATCAAAATTTTCGCTGGTCTGATACTCGAAACCAATTACTACAATGGCCTAGGGGAAAAATACACATACCGTTGTAATCGGGCGCGTTTCTACTTTCAGATGCAACAGGAATTTCTCGAGTTCGTCAATCCGTTCGCGAGATATGGGAGTTTGAAGTTAAGGAATGGTTGAGAAACCATCAAAATTTTCGCAAGTCTGATACTCGAAACCAATAACTACAAAGGCCTATGGGGAAAACACACATATCCTTGTAATCGGGCGAGTTTCTGCTTTCAGATGCAATAGGAAATTCTCGAGTTCGTCAATCCGTTCGCGAGATATGGGAGTTTGAAGTTAAGGAATGGTTGAGAAACCATCAAAATTTTCGCAAGTCTGATACTCGAAACCAATAACTGGAATGGCCTAGGGGAAAAGTACACATACCGTTGTAATCGGGCGACTTTCTACTTTCACATGCAACAGGAATATCTCGAGTTCGTCAATCCGTTCGCGAGATATGGGAGTTTGAAGTTAAGGAATGCTTGAGAAACCATCAAAATTTTCGCTGGTCTGATACTCGAAACCAATTACTACAATGGCCTAGGGGAAAAATACACATACCGTTGTAATCGGGCGCGTTTCTACTTTCAGATGCAACAGGAATTTCTCGAGTTCGTCAATCCGTTCGCGAGATATGGGAGTTTGAAGTTAAGGAATGGTTGAGAAACCATCAAAATTTTCGCAAGTCTGATACTCGAAACCAATAACTACAAAGGCCTATGGGGAAAACACACATATCTTTGTAATCGGGCGAGTTTCTGCTTTCAGATGCAATAGGAAATTCTCGAGTTCGTCAATCCGTTCGCGAGATATGGGAGATTGAAGTTAAGGAATGCTTGAGAAACCATCAAAATTTTCGCAAGTCTGATACTCGAAACCAATTACTACAATGGCCTAGGGGAAAAATACACATACCGTTGTAATCGGGCGCGTTTCTACTTTCAGATGCAACAGGAATTTCTCGAGTTCGTCAATCCGTTCGCGAGATATGGGAGTTTGAAGTTAAGGAATGGTTGAGAAACCATCAAAATTTTCGCAAGTCTGATACTCGAAACCAATAACTACAAAGGCCTATGGGGAAAACACACATATCTTTGTAATCGGGCGAGTTTCTGCTTTCAGATACAATAGGAAATTCTCGAGTCCGTCAATCCGTTCGCGAGATATGGGAGTTTGAAGTTAAGGAATGGTTGAGAAACCATCAAAATTTTCGCAAGTCTGATACTCGAAACCAATAACTACAATGGCCTAGGGGAAAAATACACATACCGTTGTGATCGGGCGTGTTTCTGCTTTCAGATGCAATAGGAAATTCTCGAGTTCGTCAATCCGTTCGCGAGATATGGAAGTTTGAAGTTAAGGAATGCTTGAGAAACCATCAAAATTTTCGCTGGTCTGATACTCGAAACCAATTACTACAATGGCCTAGGGGAAAAATACACATACCGTTGTAATCGGGTGCGTTTCTACTTTCAGATGCAACAGGAATTTCTCGAGTTCGTCAATCCGTTCGCGAGATATGGGAGTTTGAAGTTAACGAATGCTTGAGAAACCATCAAAATTTTCGCTGGTCAGATACTCGAAACCAATTACTACAATGGCCTAGGGGAAAAATACACATACCGTTGTAATCGGGCGCGTTTCTACTTTCAGATGCAACAGGAATTTCTCGAGTTCGTCAATCCGTTCGCGAGATATGGGAGTTTGAAGTTAAGGAATGGTTGAGAAACCATCAAAATTTTCGCAAGTCTGATACTCGAAACCAATAACTGGAATTGCCTAGGGGAAAAATACACATACTGTTGTAATCGGGCGAGTTTCTACTTCCACACGCAACAGGAATTTCTCGAGTTCCTCCATCCGTTCGCGAGATATGGAAGTTTGAAGTTAAGGAATGGTTGAGAAACCATCAAAATTTTCGCAAGTCTGATACTCGAAACCAATAACTACAATGGCCTAGGGGAAAAATACTCATACCGTTGTGATCGGGCGTGTTTCTGCTTTCAGATGCAATAGGAAATTCTCGAGTTCGTCAATCCGTTCGCGAGATATGGGAGTTTGAAGTTAAGGAATGGTTGAGAAACCATCAAAATTTTCGCAAGTCTGATACTCGAAACCAATAACTACAGTGGCCTAGGGGAAAAATACACATACCGTTGTGATCGGGCGTGTTTCTGCTTTCAGATGCAATAGGAAATTCTCGAGTTCGTCAATCCGTTCGCGAAATATGGAAGTTTGAAGTTAAGGAATGCTTGAGAAAACATCAAAATTTTCGCTGTTCTGATACTCGAAACCAATTACTACAATGGCCTAGGGGAAAAATACACATACCGTTGTAATCGGGCGCGTTTCTACTTTCAGATGCAACAGGAATTTCTCGAGTTCGTCAATCCGTTCGCGAGATATGGGAGTTTGAAGTTAAGGAATGGTTGAGAAACCATCAAAATTTTCGCAAGTCTGATACTCGAACCCAATAACTGGAATGGCCTAGGGGCAAAGTACACACACCATTGCAATCGGGCGAGTTTCTACATTCAGACGCAACAGGAATTTCTCGAGTTCGTCAATCCGTTCGCGAGATATGGGAGTTTGAAGTAAAGGAATGGTTGAGAAACCATCAAAATTTTCGCAAGTCTGATACGCGAAACCAATAACTACAATGGCCTAGGGGAAAATACACATACCGTTGTAATCGGGCGAGTTTCTGCATTCAGATGCAATAGGAAATTCTCGAGTTCGTCAATCCGTTCGCGAGATATGGGAGTTTGAAGTTAAGGAATGGTTGAGAAACCATCAAAATTTTCGCAATTCTGATACTCGAAACCAATAACTACAAATGCCTAGGGGAAAGATACACATACCACTTGATCGGGCGAGATTCTACTTTCACATGCAACAGGAATTTCTCGAGTTCGTCAATGCGTTCGCGAGATATGGGAGTTTGAAGTTAAGGAATGGTTGAGAAACCATCAAAATTTTCGCAAGTCTGATACTCGAAATCAATAACTACTATGGCCTAGGGGAAAAATACACTTACCGTTGTAATCGGGCGAGTTTCTGCTTTCAGATGCAATAGGAAATTCTCGAGTTCGTCAATCCGTTCGCGAGATATGGGAGTTTGAAGTTAAGGAATGGTTGAGAAACCATCAAAATTTTCGCAAGTCTGATACTCGAAACCAATAACTGGAATGGCCTAGGGGAAAAGTACACACACCGTTGTAATCGGGCGACTTTCTACTTTCACATGCAACAGGAATATCTCGAGTTCGTCAATCCGTTCGCGAGATATGGGAGTTTGAAGTTAAGGAATGGTTGAGAAACCATCAAAATTTTCGCAAGTCTGATACTCGAAACCAATAACTACAATGGCCTATGGGAAAAATACACATACCGTTGTGATCGGGCGTGTTTCTGCTTTCAGATGTAATAGGAAATTCTCGAGTTCGTCAATCCGTTCGCGAGATATGGAAGTTTGAAGTTAAGGAATGCTTGAGAAACCATCAAAATTTTCGCTGGTCTGATACTCGAAACCAATTACTACAATGGCCTAGGGGAAAAATACACATACCGTTGTAATCGGGCGCGTTTCTACTTTCAGATGCAACAGGAATTTCTCGAGTTCGTCAATCCGTTCGCGAGATATGGGAGTTTGAAGTTAAGGAATGGTTGAGAAACCATCAAAATTTTCGCAAGTCTGATACTCGAAACCAATAACTACAAAGGCCTATGGGGAAAACACACATATCTTTGTAATCGGGCGAGTTTCTGCTTTCAGATGCAATAGGAAATTCTCGAGTTCGTCAATCCGTTCGCGAGATATGGGAGTTTGAAGTTAAGGAATGGTTGAGAAACCATCAAAATTTTCGCAAGTCTGATACTCGAAACCAATAACTGGAATGGCCTAGGGGAAAAGTACACATACCGTTGTAATCTGGCGACTTTCTCTACTTTCACATGCAACAGGAATATCTCGAGTTCGTCAATCCGTTCGCGAGATATGGGAGTTTGAAGTTAAGGAATGCTTGAGAAACCATCAAAATTTTCGCTGGTCTGATACTCGAAACCAATTACTACAATGGCCTAGGGGAAAAATACACATACCGTTGTAATCGGGCGCGTTTCTACTTTCAGATGCAACAGGAATTTCTCGAGTTCGTCAATCCGTTCGCGAGATATGGGAGTTTGAAGTTAAGGAATGGTTGAGAAACCATCAAAATTTTCGCAATTCGGATACTCGAAACCAATAACTACAAATGCCTAGGGGAAAGATACACATACCACTTGATCGGGCGAGATTCTACTTTCACATGCAACAGGAATTTCTCGAGTTCGTCAATGCGTTCGCGAGATATGGGAGTTTGAAGTTAAGGAATGGTTGAGAAACCATCAAAATTTTCGCAAGTCTGATACTCGAAATCAATAACTACTATGGCCTAGGGGAAAAATACACTTACCGTTGTAATCGGGCGAGTTTCTGCTTTCAGATGCAATAGGAAATTCTCGAGTTCGTCAATCCGTTCGCGAGATATGGGAGTTTGAAGTTAACGAATGCTTGAGAAACCATCAAAATTTTCGCTGGTCAGATACTCGAAACCAATTACTACAATGGCCTAGGGGAAAAATACACATACCGTTGTAATCGGGCGCGTTTCTACTTTCAGATGCAACAGGAATTTCTCGAGTTCGTCAATCCGTTCGCGAGATATGGGAGTTTGAAGTTAAGGAATGGTTGAGAAACCATCAAAATTTTCGCAAGTCTGATACTCGAAACCAATAACTGGAATTGCCTAGGGGAAAAATACACATACTGTTGTAATCGGGCGAGTTTCTACTTCCACATGCAACAGGAATTTCTCGAGTTCGTCCATCCGTTCGCGAGATATGGAAGTTTGAAGTTAAGGAATGGTTGAGAAACCATCAAAATTTTCGCAAGTCTGATACTCGAAACCAATAACTACAATGGCCTAGGGGAAAAATACACATACCGTTGTGATCGGGCGTGTTTCTGCTTTCAGATGCAATAGGAAATTCTCGAGTTCGTCAATCCGTTCGCGAGATATGGAAGTTTGAAGTTAAGGAATGCTTGAGAAACCATCAAAATTTTCGCAGTTCTGATACTCGAAACCAATTACTACAATGGCCTAGGGGAAAAATACACATACCGTTGTAATCGGGCGCGTTTCTACTTTCAGATGCAACAGGAATTTCTCGAGTTCGTCAATCCGTTCGCGAGATATGGGAGTTTGAAGTTAAGGAATGGTTGAGAAACCATCAAAATTTTCGCAAGTCTGATACTCGAAACCAATAACTACAAAGGCCTATGGGGAAAAGACACATATCTTTGTAATCGGGCGAGTTTCTGCTTTCAGATGCAATAGGAAATTCTCGAGTTCGTCAATCCGTTCGCGAGATATGGGAGTTTGAAGTTAAGGAATGGTTGAGAAACCATCAAAATTTTCGCAAGTCTGATACTCGAAACCAATAACTACAATGGCCTAGGGGAAAAATACACATACCGTTGTGATCGGGCGTGTTTCTGCTTTCAGATGCAATAGGAAATTCTCGAGTTCGTCAATCCGTTCGCGAGATATGGAAGTTTGAAGTTAAGGAATGCTTGAGAAACCATCAAAATTTTCGCAGGTCTGATACTCGAAACCAATTACTACAATGGCCTAGGGGAAAAATACACATACCGTTGTAATCGGGCGCGTTTCTACTTTCAGATGCAACAGGAATTTCTCGAGTTCGTCAATCCGTTCGCGAGATATGGGAGCTTGAGGTTAAGGAATGGTTGAGAAACCATCAAAATTTTCGCAAGTCTGATACTCGAAACCAATAACTACAAAGGCCTATGGGGAAAAGACACATATCTTTGTAATCGGGCGAGTTTCTGCTTTCAGATGCAATAGGAAATTCTCGAGTTCGTCAATCCGTTCGCGAAATATGGAAGTTTGAAGTTAAGGAATGCTTGAGAAACCATCAAAATTTTCGCTGTTCTGATACTCGAAACCAATTACTACAATGGCCTAGGGGAAAAATACACATACCGTTGTAATCGGGCGCGTTTCTACTTTCAGATGCAACAGGAATTTCTCGAGTTCGTCAATCCGTTCGCGAGATATGGGAGTTTGAAGTTAAGGAATGGTTGAGAAACCATCAAAATTTTCGCAAGTCTGATACTCGAACCCAATAACTGGAATGGCCTAGGGGAAAAGTACACACACCATTGCAATCGGGCGAGTTTCTACATTCAGACGCAACAGGAATTTCTCGAGTTCGTCAATCCGTTCGCGAGATATGGGAGTTTGAAGTAAAGGAATGGTTGAGAAACCATCAAAATTTTCGCAATTCTGATACTCGAAACCAATAACTACAAATGCCTAGGGGAAAGATACAGATACCACTTGATCGGGCGAGATTCTACTTTCACATGCAACAGGAATTTCTCGAGTTCGTCAATGCGTTCGCGAGATATGGGAGTTTGAAGTTAAGGAATGGTTGAGAAACCATCAAAATTTTCGCAAGTCTGATACTCGAAATCAATAACTACTATGGCCTAGGGGAAAAATACACTTACCGTTGTAATCGGGCGAGTTTCTGCTTTCAGATGCAATAGGAAATTCTCGAGTTCGTCAATCCGTTCGCGAGATATGGGAGTTTGAAGTTAAGGAATGGTTGAGAAACCATCAAAATTTTCGCAAGTCTGATACTCGAAACCAATAACTGGAATGGCCTAGGGGAAAAGTACACACACCGTTGTAATCGGGCGACTTTCTACTTTCACATGCAACAGGAATATCTCGAGTTCGTCAATCCGTTCGCGAGATATGGGAGTTTGAAGTTAAGGAATGGTTGAGAAACCATCAAAATTTTCGCAAGTCTGATACTCGAAACCAATAACTACAATGGCCTATGGGAAAAATACACATACCGTTGTGATCGGGCGTGTTTCTGCTTTCAGATGTAATAGGAAATTCTCGAGTTCGTCAATCCGTTCGCGAGATATGGAAGTTTGAAGTTAAGGAATGCTTGAAAAACCATCAAAATTTTCGCTGGTCTGATACTCGAAACCAATTACTACAATGGCCTAGGGGAAAAATACACATACCGTTGTAATCGGGCGCGTTTCTACTTTCAGATGCAACAGGAATTTCTCGAGTTCGTCAATCCGTTCGCGAGATATGGGAGTTTGAAGTTAAGGAATGGTTGAGAAACCATCAAAATTTTCGCAAGTCTGATACTCGAAACCAATAACTACAAAGGCCTATGGGGAAAACACACATATCTTTGTAATCGGGCGAGTTTCTGCTTTCAGATGCAATAGGAAATTCTCGAGTTCGTCAATCCGTTCGCGAGATATGGAAGTTTGAAGTTAAGGAATGCTTGAGAAACCATCAAAATTTTCGCAGGTCTGATACTCGAAACCAATTACTTCAATGGCCTAGGGGAAAAATACACATACCGTTGTAATCGGGCGCGTTTCTACTTTCAGATGCAACAGGAATTTCTCGAGTTCGTCAATCCGTTCGCGAGATATGGGAGCTTGAAGTTAAGGAATGGTTGAGAAACCATCAAAATTTTCGCAAGTCTGATACTCGAAACCAATAACTACAAAGGCCTATGGGGAAAAGACACATATCTTTGTAATCGGGCGAGTTTCTGCTTTCAGATGCAATAGGAAATTCTCGAGTTCGTCAATCCGTTCGCGAGATATGGGAGTTTGAAGTTAAGGAATGGTTGAGAAACCATCAAAATTTTCGCAAGTCTGATACTCGAAACCAATAACTACAGTGGCCTAGGGGAAAAATACACATACCGTTGTGATCGGGCGTGTTTCTGCTTTCAGATGCAATAGGAAATTCTCGAGTTCGTCAATCCGTTCGCGAAATATGGAAGTTTGAAGTTAAGGAATGCTTGAGAAACCATCAAAATTTTCGCTGTTCTGATACTCGAAACCAATTACTACAATGGCCTAGGGGAAAAATACACATACCGTTGTAATCGGGCGCGTTTCTACTTTCAGATGCAACAGGAATTTCTCGAGTTCGTCAATCCGTTCGCGAGATATGGGAGTTTGAAGTTAAGGAATGGTTGAGAAACCATCAAAATTTTCGCAAGTCTGATACTCGAACCCAATAACTGGAATGGCCTAGGGGAAAAGTACACACACCATTGCAATCGGGCGAGTTTCTACATTCAGACGCAACAGGAATTTCTCGAGTTCGTCAATCCGTTCGCGAGATATGGGAGTTTGAAGTAAAGGAATGGTTGAGAAACCATCAAAATTTTCGCAAGTCTGATACGCGAAACCAATAACTACAATGGCCTAGGGGAAAATACACATACCGTTGTAATCGGGCGAGTTTCTGCATTCAGATGCAATAGGAAATTCTCGAGTTCGTCAATCCGTTCGCGAGATATGGGAGTTTGAAGTTAAGGAATGGTTGAGAAACCATCAAAATTTTCGCAATTCTGATACTCGAAACCAATAACTACAAATGCCTAGGGGAAAGATACAGATACCACTTGATCGGGCGAGATTCTACTTTCACATGCAACAGGAATTTCTCGAGTTCGTCAATGCGTTCGGGAGATATGGGAGTTTGAAGTTAAGGAATGGTTGAGAAACCATCAAAATTTTCGCAAGTCTGATACTCGAAATCAATAACTACTATGGCCTAGGGGAAAAATACACTTACCGTTGTAATCGGGCGAGTTTCTGCTTTCAGATGCAATAGGAAATTCTCGAGTTCGTCAATCCGTTCGCGAGATATGGGAGTTTGAAGTTAAGGAATGGTTGAGAAACCATCAAAATTTTCGCAAGTCTGATACTCGAAACCAATAACTGGAATGGCCTAGGGGAAAAGTACACACACCGTTGTAATCGGGCGACTTTCTACTTTCACATGCAACAGGAATATCTCGAGTTCGTCAATCCGTTCGCGAGATATGGGAGTTTGAAGTTAAGGAATGGTTGAGAAACCATCAAAATTTTCGCAAGTCTGATACTCGAAACCAATAACTACAATGGCCTATGGGAAAAATACACATACCGTTGTGATCGGGCGTGTTTCTGCTTTCAGATGTAATAGGAAATTCTCGAGTTCGTCAATCCGTTCGCGAGATATGGAAGTTTGAAGTTAAGGAATGCTTGAGAAACCATCAAAATTTTCGCTGGTCTGATACTCGAAACCAATTACTACAATGGCCTAGGGGAAAAATACACATACCGTTGTAATCGGGCGCGTTTCTACTTTCAGAGGCAACAGGAATTTCTCGAGTTCGTCAATCCGTTCGCGAGATATGGGAGTTTGAAGTTAAGGAATGGTTGAGAAACCATCAAAATTTTCGCAAGTCTGATACTCGAAACCAATAACTACAAAGGCCTATGGGGAAAACACACATATCTTTGTAATCGGGCGAGTTTCTGCTTTCAGATGCAATAGGAAATTCTCGAGTTCGTCAATCCGTTCGCGAGATATGGGAGTTTGAAGTTAAGGAATGGTTGAGAAACCATCAAAATTTTCGCAAGTCTGATACTCGAAACCAATAACTGGAATGGCCTAGGGGAAAAGTACACATACCGTTGTAATCGGGCGACTTTCTCTACTTTCACATGCAACAGGAATATCTCGAGTTCGTCAATCCGTTCGCGAGATATGGGAGTTTGAAGTTAAGGAATGCTTGAGAAACCATCAAAATTTTCGCAGGTCTGATACTCGAAACCAATTACTACAATGGCCTAGGGGAAAAATACACATACCGTTGTAATCGGGCGCGTTTCTACTTTCAGATGCAACAGGAAT
This sequence comes from Ptiloglossa arizonensis, assembly GCF_051014685.1. Lineage (NCBI taxonomy): Eukaryota > Metazoa > Arthropoda > Insecta > Hymenoptera > Colletidae > Ptiloglossa > Ptiloglossa arizonensis. The sequence goes on from NW_027478634.1 coordinate 209,547, forward strand.
TTCTCGAGTTCGGCAATCCGTTCGCGAGATATGGGAGTTTGAAGTTAAGGAATGGTTGAGAAACCATCAAAATTTTCGCAATTCTGATACTCGAAACCAATAACTACAAATGCCTAGGGGAAAGATACACATACCACTTGATCGGGCGAGATTCTACTTTCACATGCAACAGGAATTTCTCGAGTTCGTCAATGCGTTCGCGAGATATGGGAGTTTGAAGTTAAGGAATGGTTGAGAAACCATCAAAATTTTCGCTGGTCTGATACTCGAAACCAATTACTACAATGGCCTAGGGGAAAAATACACATACCGTTGTAATCGGGCGCGTTTCTACTTTCAGATGCAACAGGAATTTCTCGAGTTCGTCAATCCGTTCGCGAGATATGGGAGTTTGAAGTTAAGGAATGCTTGAGAAACCATCAAAATTTTCGCTGGTCTGATACTCGAAACCAATTACTACAATGGCCTAGGGGAAAAATACACATACCGTTGTAATCGGGCGCGTTTCTACTTTCAAATGCAACAGGAATTTCTCGAGTTCGTCAATCCGTTCGCGAGATATGGGAGTTTGAAGTTAAGGAATGGTTGAGAAACCATCAAAATTTTCGCAAGTCTGATACTCGAAACCAATAACTACAATGGCCTAGGGGAAAAATACACATACCGTTGTGATCGGGCGTGTTTCTGCTTTCAGATGCAATAGGAAATTCTCGAGTTCGTCAATCCGTTCGCGAGATATGGAAGTTTGAAGTTAAGGAATGCTTGAGAAACCATCAAAATTTTCGCTGGTCTGATACTCGAAACCAATTACTACAATGGCCTAGGGGAAAAATACACATACCGTTGTAATCGGGTGCGTTTCTACTTTCAGATGCAACAGGAATTTCTCGAGTTCGTCAATCCGTTCGCGAGATATGGGAGTTTGAAGTTAACGAATGCTTGAGAAACCATCAAAATTTTCGCTGGTCTGATACTCGAAACCAATTACTACAATGGCCTAGGGGAAAAATACACATACCGTTGTAACCGGGCGCGTTTCTACTTTCAGATGCAACAGGAATTTCTCGAGTTCGTCAATCCGTTCGCGAGATATGGGAGTTTGAAGTTAAGGAATGGTTGAGAAACCATCAAAATTTTCGCAAGTCTGATACTCGAAACCAATAACTGGAATTGCCTAGGGGAAAAATACACATACTGTTGTAATCGGGCGAGTTTCTACTTCCACATGCAACAGGAATTTCTCGAGTTCGTCAATCCGTTCGCGAGATATGGAAGTTTGAAGTTAAGGAATGCTTGAAAAACCATCAAAATTTTCGCTGGTCTGATACTCGAAACCAATTACTACAATGGCCTAGGGGAAAAATACACATACCGTTGTGATCGGGCGAGTTTCTGCTTTCAGATGCAATAGGAAATTCTCGAGTTCGTCAATCCGTTCGCGAGATATGGGAGTTTGAAGTTAAGGAATGGTTGAGAAACCATCAAAATTTTCGCAAGTCTGATACTCGAAACCAATAACTGGAATGGCCTAGGGGAAAAGTACACATACCGTTGTAATCGGGCGACTTTCTACTTTCACATGCAACAGGAATATCTCGAGTTCGTCAATCCGTTCGCGAGATATGGGAGTTTGAAGTTAAGGAATGGTTGAGAAACCATCAAAATTTTCGCAAGTCTGATACTCGAAACCAATTACTACAATGGCCTAGGGGAAAAATACACATACCGTTGTGATCGGGCGAGTTTCTGCTTTCAGATGCAATAGGAAATTCTCGAGTTCGTCAATCCGTTCGCGAGATATGGGAGTTTGAAGTTAAGGAATGGTTGAGAAACCATCAAAATTTTCGCAAGTCTGATACTCGAAACCAATAACTGGAATGGCCTAGGGGAAAAGTACACATACCGTTGTAATCGGGCGACTTTCTACTTTCACATGCAACAGGAATATCTCGAGTTCGTCAATCCGTTCGCGAGATATGGGAGTTTGAAGTTAAGGAATGGTTGAGAAACCATCAAAATTTTCGCAAGTCTGATACTCGAAACCAATAACTACAATGGCCTAGGGGAAAAATACACATACCGTTGTGATCGGGCGTGTTTCTGCTTTCAGATGCAATAGGAAATTCTCGAGTTCGTCAATCCGTTCGCGAGATATGGAAGTTTGAAGTTAAGGAATGCTTGAGAAACCATCAAAATTTTCGCAGGTCTGATACTCGAAACCAATTACTACAATGGCCTAGGGGAAAAATACACATACCGTTGTAATCGGGCGCGTTTCTACTTTCAGATGCAACAGGAATTTCTCGAGTTCGTCAATCCGTTCGCGAGATATGGGAGTTTGAAGTTAAGGAATGGTTGAGAAACCATCAAAATTTTCGCAAGTCTGATACTCGAAACCAATAACTACAAAGGCCTATGGGGAAAACACACATACCTTTGTAATCGGGCGAGTTTCTGCTTTCAGATGCAATAGGAAATTCTCGAGTTCGTCAATCCGTTCGCGAGATGTGGGAGTTTGAAGTTAAGGAATGGTTGAGAAACCATCAAAATTTTCGCAAGTCTGATACTCGAAACCAATAACTACAATGGCCTAGGGGAAAAATACACATACCGTTGTGATCGGGCGTGTTTCTGCTTTCAGATGCAATAGGAAATTCTCGAGTTCGTCAATCCGTTCGCGAGATATGGAAGTTTGAAGTTAAGGAATGCTTGAGAAACCATCAAAATTTTCGCTGTTCTGATACTCGAAACCAATTACTACAATGGCCTAGGGAAAAATACACATACCGTTGTAATCGGGCGCGTTTCTACTTTCAGATGCAACAGGAATTTCTCGAGTTCGTCAATCCGTTCGCGAGATATGGGAGTTTGAAGTTAAGGAATGGTTGAGAAACCATCAAAATTTTCGCAAGTCTGATACTCGAAACCAATAACTACAAAGGCCTATGGGGAAAACACACATATCTTTGTAATCGGGCGAGTTTCTGCTTTCAGATGCAATAGGTAATTCTCGAGTTCGTCAATCCGTTCGCGAGATATGGGAGTTTGAAGTTAAGGAATGGTTGAGAAACCATCAAAATTTTCGCAAGTCTGATACTCGAAACCAATAACTACAATGGCGTAGGGAAAAAATACACATACCGCTGTGATCGGGCGAGTTTCTGCTTTCAGATGCAATAGGAAATTCTCGAGTTCGTCAATCCGTTCGCGAGATATGGGAGTTTGAAGTTAAGGAATGGTTGAGAAACCATCAAAATTTTCGCAAGTCTGATACTCGAAACCAATAACTACAAAGGCCTATGGGGAAAACACACATATCTTTGTAATCGGGCGAGTTTCTGCTTTCAGATGCAATAGGAAATTCTCGAGTTCGTCAATCCGTTCGCGAGATATGGGAGTTTGAAGTTAAGGAATGGTTGAGAAACCATCAAAATTTTCGCAAGTCTGATACTCGAAACCAATAACTACAAATGACTAGGGGAAAGATACACATACCATTTGATCGGGCGAGATTCTACTTTCACATGCAACAGGAATTTCTCGAGTTCGTCAATGCGTTCGCAAGATATGGGAGTTTTAAGTTAAGGAATGGTTGAGAAATCATCAAAATTTTCGCAAGTCTGATACTCGAAACCAATAACTGGAAAGACCTAGGGGTAAAGTACACATACCGTTGTAATCGGGCGAGGTTCTACTTTCAGATGCAACGGGAATTTCTGGAGTTCGTCAATCCGTTCGCGAGATATGGAAGTTTGAAGTTAAGGAATGCTTGAGAAATCATCAAAATTTTCGCTGGTCTGATACTCGAATCCAATAACTACAATGGCCTAGGGGAAAAATACGTATACCGTTGTAATCGGGCGAGTTTCTACTTTCAGATGCAACAGGAGTTTCTCGAGTTCGTCAATCCGTTCGCGAGATATGGGAGTTTGAAGTAAAGGAATGGTTGAGAAACCATCAAAATTTTCGCAAGTCTGATACGCGAAACCAATAACTACAATGGCCTAGGGGAAAAATACACATACCGTTGTAATCGGGCGAGTTTCTGCATTCAGATACAATAGGAAATTCTCGAGTTCGTCAATCCGTTCGCGAGATATGGGAGTTTGAAGTTAAGGAATGGTTGAGAAACCATCAAAATTTTCGCAATTCTGATACTCGAAACCAATAACTACAAATGCCTAGGGGAAGGATACACATACCACTTGATCGGGCGAGATTCTACTTTCACATGCAACAGGAATTTCTCGAGTTCGTCAATGCGTTCGCGAGATATGGGAGTTTGAAATTAAGGAATGGTTGAGAAACCATCAAAATTTTCGCAAGTCTGATACTCGAAATCAATAATTACTATGGCCTAGGGGAAAAATACACTTACCGTTGTAATCGGGCGAGTTTCTGCTTTCAGATGCAATAGGAAATTCTCGAGTTCGTCAATCCGTTCGCGAGATATGGGAGTTTGAAGTTAAGGAATGGTTGAGAAACCATCAAAATTTTCGCAAGTCTGATACTCGAAACCAATAACTACAAATGACTAGGGGAAAGATACACATACCATTTGATCGGGCGAGATTCTACTTTCACATGCAACAGGAATTTCTCGAGTTCGTCAATGCGTTCGCAAGATATGGGAGTTTTAAGTTAAGGAATGGTTGAGAAATCATCAAAATTTTCGCAAGTCTGATACTCGAAACCAATAACTGGAAAGACCTAGGGGTAAAGTACACATACCGTTGTAATCGGGCGAGGTTCTACTTTCAGATGCAACGGGAATTTCTGGAGTTCGTCAATCCGTTCGCGAGATATGGAAGTTTGAAGTTAAGGAATGCTTGAGAAATCATCAAAATTTTCGCTGGTCTGATACTCGAATCCAATAACTACAATGGCCTAGGGGAAAAATACGTATACCGTTGTAATCGGGCGAGTTTCTACTTTCAGATGCAACAGGAATTTCTCGAGTTCGTCAATCCGTTCGCGAGATATGGGAGTTTGAAGTAAAGGAATGGTTGAGAAACCATCAAAATTTTCGCAAGTCTGATACGCGAAACCAATAACTACAATGGCCTAGGGGAAAAATACACATACCGTTGTAATCGGGCGAGTTTCTGCATTCAGATACAATAGGAAATTCTCGAGTTCGTCAATCCGTTCGCGAGATATGGGAGTTTGAAGTTAAGGAATGGTTGAGAAACCATCAAAATTTTCGCAATTCTGATACTCGAAACCAATAACTACAAATGCCTAGGGGAAGGATACACATACCACTTGATCGGGCGAGATTCTACTTTCACATGCAACAGGAATTTCTCGAGTTCGTCAATGCGTTCGCGAGATATGGGAGTTTGAAATTAAGGAATGGTTGAGAAACCATCAAAATTTTCGCAAGTCTGATACTCGAAATCAATAATTACTATGGCCTAGGGGAAAAATACACTTACCGTTGTAATCGGGCGAGTTTCTGCTTTCAGATGCAATAGGAAATTCTCGAGTTCGTCAATCCGTTCGCGAGATATGGGAGTTTGAAGTTAAGGAATGGTTGAGAAACCATCAAAATTTTCGCAAGTCTGATACTCGAAACCAATAACTGGAATGGCCTAGGGGAAAAGTACACATACCGTTGTAATCGGGCGACTTTCTACTTTCACATGCAACAGGAATATCTCGAGTTCGTCAATCCGTTCGCGAGATATGGGAGTTCGAAGTTAAGGAATGGTTGAGAAACCATCAAAATTTTCGCAAGTCTGATACTCGAAACCAATAACTACAATGGCCTAGGGGAAAAATACACATACCGTTGTGATCGGGCGTGTTTCTGCTTTCAGATGTAATAGGAAATTCTCGAGTTCGTCAATCCGTTCGCGAGATATGGAAGTTTGAAGCTAAGGAATGCTTGAGAAACCATCAAAATTTTCGCTGGTCTGATACTCGAAACCAATTACTACAATGGCCTAGGGGAAAAATACACATACCGTTGTAATCGGGCGCGTTTCTACTTTCAGATGCAACAGGAATTTCTCGAGTTCGTCAATCCGTTCGCGAGATATGGGAGTTTGAAGTTAAGGAATGGTTGAGAAACCATCAAAATTTTCGCAAGTCTGATACTCGAAACCAATAACTACAAAGGCCTATGGGGAAAACACACATATCTTTGTAATCGGGCGAGTTTCTGCTTTCAGATGCAATAGGAAATTCTCGAGTTCGTCAATCCGTTCGCGAGATATGGGAGTTTGAAGTTAAGGAATGGTTGAGAAACCATCAAAATTTTCGCAAGTCTGATACTCGAAACCAATAACTGGAATGGCCTAGGGGAAAAGTACACATACCGTTGTAATCGGGCGACTTTCTACTTTCACATGCAACAGGAATATCTCGAGTTCGTCAATCCGTTCGCGAGATATGGGAGTTTGAAGTTAAGGAATGCTTGAGAAACCATCAAAATTTTCGCAAGTCTGATACTCGAAACCAATAACTACAATGGCCTAGGGGAAAAATACACATACCGTTGTGATCGGGCGTGTTTCTGCTTTCAGATGCAATAGGAAATTCTCGAGTTCGTCAATCCGTTCGCGAGATATGGAAGTTTGAAGTTAAGGAATGCTTGAGAAACCATCAAAATTTTCGCTGGTCTGATACTCGAAACCAATTACTACAATGGCCTAGGGGAAAAATACACATACCGTTGTAATCGGGTGCGTTTCTACTCTCAGATGCAACAGGAATTTCTCGAGTTCGTCAATCCGTTCGCGAGATATGGGAGTTTGAAGTTAACGAATGCTTGAGAAACCATCAAAATTTTCGCTGGTCAGATACTCGAAACCAATTACTACAATGGCCTAGGGGAAAAATACACATACCGTTGTAATCGGGCGCGTTTCTACTTTCAGATGCAACAGGAATTTCTCGAGTTCGTCAATCCGTTCGCGAGATATGGGAGTTTGAATTTAAGGAATGGTTGAGAAACCATCAAAATTTTCGCAAGTCTGATACTCGAAACCAATAACTGGAATTGCTTAGGGGAAAAATACACATACTGTTGTAATCGGGCGAGTTTCTACTTCCACATGCAACAGGAATTTCTCGAGTTCGTCAATCCGTTCGCGAGATATGGAAGTTTGAAGTTAAGGAATGCTTGAGAAACCATCAAAATTTTCGCTGGTCTGATACTCGAAACCAATTACTACAATGGCCTAGGGGAAAAATACACATACCGTTGTAATCGGGCGCGTTTCTACTTTCAGATGCAACAGGAATTTCTCGAGTTCGTCAATCCGTTCGCGAGATATGGGAGTTTGAAGTTAAGGAATGGTTGAGAAACCATCAAAATTTTCGCAAGTCTGATACTCGAAACCAATAACTACAAAGGCCTATGGGGAAAACACACATATCTTTGTAATCGGGCGAGTTTCTGCTTTCAGATGCAATAGGAAATTCTCGAGTTCGTCAATCCGTTCGCGAGATATGGGAGTTTGAAGTTAAGGAATGGTTGAGAAACCATCAAAATTTTCGCAAGTCTGATACTCGAAACCAATAACTGGAATGGCCTAGGGGAAAAGTACACATACCGTTGTAATCGGGCGACTTTCTACTTTCACATGCAACAGGAATATCTCGAGTTCGTCAATCTGTTCGCGAGATGTGGGAGTTTGAAGTTACGGAATGGTTGAGAAACCATCAAAATTTTCGCAAGTCTGATACTCGAAACCAATAACTACAATGCCCTAGGGGAAAAATACACATACCGTTGTGATCGGGCGTGTTTCTGCTTTCAGATGCAATAGGAAATTCTCGAGTTCGTCAATCCGTTCGCGAGATATGGAAGTTTGAAGTTAAGGAATGCTTGAGAAACCATCAAAATTTTCGCTGGTCTGATACTCGAAACCAATTACTACAATGGCCTAGGGGAAAAATACACATACCGTTGTAATCGGGCGCGTTTCTACTTTCAGATGCAACAGGAATTTCTCGAGTTCGTCAATCCGTTCGCGAGATATGGGAGTTTGAAGTTAAGGAATGGTTGAGAAACCATCAAAATTTTCGCAAGTCTGATACTCGAACCCAATAACTACAAAGGCCTATGGGGAAAACACACATATCTTTGTAATCGGGCGAGTTTCTGCTTTCAGATGCAATAGGAAATTCTCGAGTTCGTCAATCCGTTCGCGAGATATGGGAGTTTGAAGTTAAGGAATGGTTGAGAAACCATCAAAATTTTCGCAAGTCTGATACTCGAAACCAATAACTGGAATGGCCTAGGGGAAAAGTACACATACCGTTGTAATCGGGCGACTTTCTACTTTCACATGGAACAGGAATATCTCGAGTTCGTCAATCCGTTCGCGAGATGTGGGAGTTTGAAGTTACGGAATGGTTGAGAAACCATCAAAATTTTCGCAAGTCTGATACTCGAAACCAATAACTACAATGCCCTAGGGGAAAAATACACATACCGTTGTGATCGGGCGTGTTTCTGCTTTCAGATGCAATAGGAAATTCTCGAGTTCGTCAATCCGTTCGCGAGATATGGAAGTTTGAAGTTAAGGAATGCTTGAGAAACCATCAAAATTTTCGCTGGTCTGATACTCGAAACCAATTACTACAATGGCCTAGGGGAAAAATACACATACCGTTGTAATCGGGCGCGTTTCTACTTTCAGATGCAACAGGAATTTCTCGAGTTCGTCAATCCGTTCGCGAGATATGGGAGTTTGAAGTTAAGGAATGGTTGAGAAACCATCAAAATTTTCGCAAGTCTGATACTCGAACCCAATAACTGGAATGGCCTAGGGGAAAAGTACACACACCATTGCAATCGGGCGAGTTTCTACATTCAGACGCAACAGGAACTTCTCGAGTTCGTCAATCCGTTCGCGAGATATGGGAGTTTGAAGTAAAGGAATGGTTGAGAAACCATCAAAATTTTCGCAAGTCTGATACGCGAAACCAATAACTACAATGGCCTAGGGGAAAAATACACATACCGTTGTAATCGGGCGAGTTTCTGCATTCAGATGCAATAGGAAATTCTCGAGTTCGTCAATCCGTTCGCGAGATATGGGAGTTTGAAGTTAAGGAATGGTTGAGAAACCATCAAAATTTTCGCAATTCTGATACTCGAAACCAATAACTACAAATGCCTAGGGGAAAGATACACATACCACTTGATCGGGCGAGATTCTACTTTCACATGCAACAGGAATTTCTCGAGTTCGTCAATGCGTTCGCGAGATATGGGAGTTTGAAGTTAAGGAATGGTTGAGAAACCATCAAAATTTTCGCAAGTCTGATACTCGAAATCAATAACTACTATGGCCTAGGGGAAAAATACACTTACCGTTGTAATCGGGCGAGTTTCTGCTTTCAGATGCAATAGGAAATTCTCGAGTTCGTCAATCCGTTCGCGAGATATGGGAGTTTGAAGTTAAGGAATGGTTGAGAAACCATCAAAATTTTCGCAAGTCTGATACTCGAAACCAATAACTACAATGGCCTAGGGGAAAAATACACATACCGTTGTAATCGGGCGAGTTTCTACATTCCAGATGCAACAGGAATTTCTCGAGTTCGTCAATCCGTTCGCGAGATATGGGAGTTTGAAGTTAAGGAATGGTTGAGAAACCACCAAAATTTTCGCAAATCTGATATTCGAGACTAATGACTACTATGGCCTAGGGCAAAAATACACATACCATTGTAATCGGGCGAGTTTCCACTTTCAGATGCAACAGGAATTTCTCGAGTTCGCCAATCCGTTCGCGAGGTATGGGAGTTTGAAGTTAAGGAACCGTTGAGGAACCATCAAAATTTTCGCAAGTCTGATACTCGAAACCAATAACTACAAAGGCCTAGGGGATAAATACACATACCATTGTAATCGGGCGAGTTTCCACTTTCAGATGCAACAGGAATTTCTCGAGTTCGCCAATCCGTTCGCGAGGTATGGGAGTTTGAAGTTAAGGAACCGTTGAGGAACCATCAAAATTTTCGCAAGTCTGATACTCGAAACCAATAACTGGAATGGCCTAGGGGAAAAAGCACACACACCATTGTAATCGGGAGAGTTTCTACTTTCAGATGCAACAGCAATATCTCGAGTTCGTCAATCCGTACGCGAGATATGGGAGTCTGGAATTAAGGAATGGTTGGGAAACCATAAAAATTTTCGTAAGTCTGATCCTCGAAGCCAATAGCTACAATGGCCTAGGGGAAAAATACACAGACCGTTGTAATCGGGAGAGTATCTGCTATCATATGCAACAGGAATTTCTCGAGTTCGTCAATCCGTTCGCTAGATATGGGCGTTTGAAGTTAAGGAATGGTTGAGAAACCATCAAAACTTTCGCAAGTCTGATACACGAAACCAATAACTACTATTGCCTAAGGCAAAAATACAAATACCGTTGTAATCCGGCGAGTTTCTGCTTTGAGATGCAACAGGAATTTCTCGAGTTCGTCTATCCGTTCGCGAGATATGGGAGTTTTAAGTTAAGGAATGGTTGAGATACCATCAAAATTTTCGCAATTCTGATCCTCGAAGCCAATAGCTACAATGGCCTAGGGGAAAAATACACAGACCGTTGTAATCGGGAGAGTATCTGCTATCATATGCAACAGGAATTTCTCGAGTTCGTCAATCCGTTCGCGAGATATGGGCGTTTGAAGTTAAGGAATGGTTGAGAAACCATCAAAACTTTCGCAAGTCTGAAACTCGAAACCAATAACTGGAATGGCCTAGGGGAAAAGTACACACACCATTGTAATCGGGAGAGTTTCTACTTTCAGATGCAACAGCAATATCTCGAGTTCGTCAATCCGTACGCGAGATATGGGAGTCTGAAGTTAAGGAATGGTTGGGAAACCATCAATATTTTCGCAAGTCTCATACTCGAAACCAATAACTACAATGGCCTAGGGGAAAAATACACACACCGCTGTAATCGGGCGAGTATCTGCTTTCAGATTCAACAGGAATTTTTCGAGTTCATCAATCCGTTCGCGAGATATGGGAGTTTGAAGTTAAGGAATGGTTGAGTATCCATCAAAACTTTCGCAAGTTTGATACTCGAAACCAATAACTGGAATGGCCTAGGGGAAAACTACACACACCATTGTAATCGGGCGAGTTTCTACATTCCGATGCAACAGGAATATCTCGAGTTCGTCAATCCGTTCGCCAGATATGGGAATTTGAAGCTAGGAATGGTTCAGAAACCATCAAAGTTTTCGCAAGTCTGATATTCGAAACCAATAACTGGAATGGCCTAAGGGAAAAGTACACACACCATTGTAATCGGGCGTTCTCCTACTTTCAGATGCAACAGGAATTTCTCGAGTTAGTCAGTCCGTTCGCGAGATATGGGAGTTTTAATTTAAGGAATGGTTGAGATACCATCAAAATTTTCGCAAGTCTGATACTCGAAACCAATAACTGGAATGGCCTAGGGGAAAAGTACACACACCATTGTAATCGGGCGAGTTTCTACATTCAGATGCAACAGGAATATCTCGAGTTCGTCAATCCGTTCGCCAGATATGGGAATTTGAAGCTAAGGAATGGTTGAGAAGCCATCAAAATTTTCGCAAGTCTGATACTCGAAACCAATAACTATTATTGCCTAAGGCAAAAATACAAATACCGTTGTAATCCGGAGTGTTTCTGCTTTGAGATGCAACAGGAATTTCTCGAGTTCGTCGATCCGTTCGCGAGATATGGGAGTGCGAAGTTAAGGAATGGTTGAGAAACCATCAAAATTTCCGCAAGTCTGATACTCGAAACCAATAACTGGAATGGCCTAAGGGAAAAGTACACACACCATTGTAATCGGGCGTTTTCCTACTTTCAGATGCAACTGGAATTTCTCGAGTTAGTCAGTCTGTTCGCGAGATATGGGAGTTTTAAGTTAAGGAATGGTTGAGATACCATCAAAATTTTCGCAAGTCTGACAGTCGAAACCAATAACTACAATGGCCTAGGGGAAAAATACACAGACCGTTGTAATGGGGAGAGTTTCTGCTATCATATGCAACAGGAATTTCTCGAGTTCGTCAATCCGTTCGCGAGATATGGGCGTTTGAAGTTAAGGAATGGTTGAGAAACCATCAAAACTTTCGCAATTCTGATACTCGAAACCAATAACTGGAATGGCCTAGGGGAAAAGTACACACACCACTGTAATCGGGAGAGTTTCCACTTTCAGATGCAACAGCAATATCTCGAGTTCGTCAATCCGTACGCGAGATATGGGAGTCTGAAATTAAGGAATGGTTGGGAAACCATCAAAATTTTCGCAAGTCTCATACTCGAAACCAATAACTACAATGGCCTAGGGGAAAAATACACAGACCATTGTAATCGGGCGAGTATTCTACATTCAGATGCAACAGGAATATCTCGAGTTCGTCAATCCGTTCGCCAGATATGGGAATTTGAAGCTAAGGAATGGTTGAGAAACCATCAAAATTTTCGCAAGTCTGATACTCGAAACCAATAACTGGAATGGCCTAAGGGAAAAGTACACACACCATTGTAATCGGGCGCTTTCCTACTTTCAGATGCAACAGGAATTTCTCGAGTTAGTCAGTCCGTTCGCGAGATATGGGAGTTTTAAGTTAAGGAATGGTTGAGATACCATCAAAATTTTCGCAAATCTGACACTCGAAACCAATAACTACAATGGCCTAGGGGAAAAATACACAGACCGTTGTAATCGGGAGAGTTTCTGCTATCATATGCAACAGGAATTTCTCGAGTTCGTCAATCCGTTCGCGAGATATGGGAATTTGAAGCTAAGGAATGGTTGAGAAACCATCAAAATTTTCGCAAGTCTGATACTCGAAACCAATAACTACTATTGCCTAAGGCAAAAATACAAATACCGTTGTAATCCGGCGAGTTTCTGCTTTGAGATGCAACAGGAATTTCTCGAGTTCGTCGATCCGTTCGCGAGATATGGGAGTTTGAAGTTAAGGAATGGTTGAGAAACCATCAAAATTCTCGCAATTCTGATACTCGAAACCAATAACTACTATAGTCTAGGGCAAAAATACACATACCGTTGTAATCCGGCGAGTTTCTGCTTTGAGATGCAACAGGAATTTCTCGAGTTCGTCGATCAGTTCGCGTGATATGGGAGTGCGAAGTTAAGGAATGGTTGAGAAACCATCAAAATTTTCGCAAGTCTGATACTCGAAACCAATAACTGGAATGGCCTAAGGGAAAAGTACACACACCATTGTAATCGGGCGTTCTCCTACTTTCAGATGCAACAGGAATTTCTCGAGTTAGTCAGTCCGTTCGCGAGATAAGGGAGTTTTAATTTAAGGAATGGTTGAGATACCATCAAAATTTTCGCAAGTCTGATACTCGAAACCAATAACTGGAATGGCCTAGGGGAAAAGTACACACACCATTGTAATCGGGCGAGTTTCTACATTCAGATGCAACAGGAATATCTCGAGTTCGTCAATCCGTTCGCCAGATATGGGAATTTGAAGCTAAGGAATGGTTGAGAAGCCATCAAAATTTTCGCAAGTCTGATACTCGAAACCAATAACTACTATTGCCTAAGGCAAAAATACAAATACCGTTGTAATCCGGCGAGTTTCTGCTTTGAGTTGCAACAGGAATTTCTCGAGTTCGTCGATCCGTTCGCGAGATATGGGAGTGCGAAGTTAAGGAATGGTTGAGAAGCCACCAAAATTTCCGCAAGTCTGATACTCGAAACCAGTAACTGGAATGGCCTAAGGGGAAAGTACACACACCATTGTAATCGGGCATTTTCCTACTTTCAGATGCAACAGGAATTTCTCGAGTTAGTCAGTCCGTTCGCGAGATATGGGAGTTTTAATTTAAGGAATGGTTGAGATACCATCAAAATTTTCGCAAGTCTGACACTCGAAACCAATAACTACAATGGCCTAGGGGAAAAATACACAGACCGTTGTAATCGGGAGAGTATCTGCTATTATATGCAACAGGAATTTCTCGAGTTCGTCAATCCGTTCGCGAGATATGGGCGTTTGAAGTTAAGGAATGGTTGAGAAACCATCAAAACTTTCGCAAGTCTGATACTCGAAACCAATAACTGGAATGGCCTAGGGGAAAAGTACACACACCACTATAATCGGGAGAGTTTCTACATTCAGATGCAACAGCAATATCTCGACTTCGTCAATCCGTACGCGAGATATGGGAGTCTGAAATTAAGGAATGGTTGGGAAACCATCAAAATTTTCGCAAGTCTCATACTCGAAACCAATAACTACAATGGCCTAGGGGAAAAGTACACACACCACTGTAATCGGGAGAGTTTCTACTTTCAGATGCAACAGCAATATCTCGAGTTCGTCAATCCGTAAGCGAGATATGGGAGTCTGAAATTAAGGAATGGTTGGGAAACCATCAAAATTTTCGCAAGTCTCATACTCGAAACAAATAACTACAATGGCCTAGGGGAAAAATACACAGACCGTTGTAATCGGGCGAGTATCTGCTTTCAGATGCAACAGGAATTTTCCGAGTTCATCAATCCGTTTTCGAGATATGGGAATTTGAAGCTAAGGAATGGTTGAGAAACCATCAAAATTTTCGCAAGTCCGATACTCGAAACCAATAACTACTATTGCCTAAGGCAAAAATACAAATACCGTTGTAATCCGGCGAGTTTCTACTTTCAGATGCAACAGGAATTTCTCGAGTTCTTTGATCCGTTCGCGACATATGGGAGTTTGAAATTAAGGAATGGTTGAGAAACCATCAAAATTGTCGCAAATCTGTTACTCGAAACCAATAACTACAATGAGCTAGGGGAAAAATACACGTACCGTTGTAATCGGGCGAGTTTCTGCTTTCAGACACAACATGAATTTCTCGAGTTCGTCGATCCGTTCGCGAGATATGGGAGTGCGAAGTTAAGGAATGGTTGAGAAACCATCAAAATTTTCGCAAGTCTGATACTCGAAACCAATAACTGGAATGGCCTAAGGGAAAAGTACACACACCATTGTAATCGGGCGATCTCCTACTTTCAGATGCAACAGGAATTTCTGGAGTTAGTCAATCCGTTCGCGAGATATGGGAGTCTGAAATTAAGGAATGGTTGAGAAACCATCAAAATTTTCGCAAGTCTGATACTCGAAACCAATAACTGGAATGGCCAAGGGGAAAAGTACAAACACCAATGTAATCGGGCGAGTTTCTGCTTTCAGATGCAACAGGAATTTCTCGAGTTAGTCAATCCGTTCGCGAGATATGGGTGTTAGAAGTTAAGGAATGGTTGAGAAACCATCAAAATTTTCGCATGTCTGACACTCGAAACCAGTAACTACTATTACCTAGGGCAAAAATACACATAGCGTTGTAATCGGACGAGTTTCTGCTTTCATATGCAACAGGAATTTCTCGAGTTCGTCAATCCGTTCGTGGGATATGGGAGTTTGAAATTAAGGAATGGGTGAGAAACCATGAAAATTTTCGCAAGCCTGATACTCGAAACCAATAACTACTATTTCCTAGGGCAAAAATACACATACCGTTGTGATCGGGCGAGCTTCTGCTTTCAGATGCAACAGGAATTTCTCGAGTTCGTCAATCTGTTCGCGAGATATGGGAGTTTGAAGTTAAGGAATGGTTGAGAAACCATCAAAATTTTCGCAAGTCTGATACTCGAAACCAATAACTGGAATGGCCTAGGGGAAAAGTACAAACACCAATGTAATCGGGCGAGTTTCTGCTTTCAGATGCAACAGGGATTTCTCGAGTTAGTCAATCCGTTCGCGAGAAATGGGAGTTTAAAGTTAAGGAATGGTTGAGAGACCATCAAAATTTTTGCAATTCTGATACTGGAAACGAATAACTGGAATGGCCTAGGGGAAAAGTACACACACCATTGTAATCGGGCGAGTTTCTGCTTTCAGATGCAACAGGAATTTCTCGAGTTAGTCAATCCGTTCGCGAGAAATGGGAGTTTAAAGTCAAGGAATGGTTGAGAAACCACAAAATTTTCGCAAGTCTGATACTCGAAACCAATAACTGGAATGGCCTAGGAGAAAAGTACACACACCATTGTAATCGGGCGAGTTTCTGCTTTCAGAAGCAACAGGAATTTCTCGAGTTCGTCAATCCGTTCGCGAGAAATGGGAGTTAGAAGTTAAGGAATGGTTGAGAAACCATCAAAATTTTCGCAATTCTGACACTCGAAACCAATAACTACTATTTCCTAGGGCAAAAATAGACATAGCGTTGTAATCGGGCGAGTTTCTGCTTTCATATGCAACAGGAATTTCTCGAGTTCGTCAATCCGTTCGCGGGATATGGGAGCTTGAAATTAAGGAATGGTTGAGAAACCATCAAAATTTTCGCAAGTCTGATACTCGAAACCAATAACTGGAATGGCCTAGGGGAAAAGTACAAACACCAATGTAATCGGGCGAGTTTCTGCTTTCAGGTGCAATAGGAATTTCTCGATTACGTCAATTCGTTCGCGAGATATGGGAGTTTGATGTTAAGGAATGGTTGAGAAACCATCAAAACTTTCGCAAGTCTGATACTCGAAACCAATAACTGGAATGGCCTAGGAGAAAAGTAAACACACCATTGTAATCGGGCGAGTTTCTTCATTCAGATGCAACAGGAATATCTCGAGTTCGTCAATCCGTTCGCCAGATATGGGAATTTGAAGCTAAGGAATGGTTGAGAAACCATCAAAATTTTCGCAAGTCTGATACTCGAAACCAATAACTACTATTTCCTGGGGCAAAAATACACATACCGTTGTGATCGGACGAGTTTCTGCTTTCAGATGCAATAGGAATTTCTCGATTACGTCAATTCGTCCGCGAGATATGGGAGTTTGATGTTAAGGAATGGTTGAGAATCCATCAAAATTTTCGCAAGTCTGATACTCGAAACCAATAACTGGAATGGCCTAGGGGAAAAGTACACACACCATTGTAATCGGGCGAGTTTCTGCTTTCAGAAGCAACAGGAATTTCTCGAGTTCGTCAATCCGTTCGCGAGAAATGGGAGTTAGAAGTTAAGGAATGGTTGAGAAACCATCAAAATTTTCGCAATTCTGACACTCGAAACCAATAACTACTATTTCCTAGGGCAAAAATAGACATAGCGTTGTAATCGGGCGAGTTTCTACTTTCATATGCAACAGGAATTTCTCGAGTTCGTCAATCCGTTCGCGGGATATGGGAGTTTGAAATTAAGGAATGGTTGAGAAACCATCAAAATTTTCGCAAGTCTGATACTCGAATCCCATAACTACTATTTTCTAGGGCAAAAATACACATACCGTTGTCATGGGGCGAATTTCTGCTTTCATATGCAACAGGAATCTCTCGAGTTCGTCAATCCGTTCGCGAGATACGGGAGTTAGAAGTTAAGGAATGGTTGAGAAACCATCAAAATTTTCGCAAGTCTGATACTCGAAACCAATAAGTACAATGGCCTAGGGTAAAAATACACAGACCGTTGTAATCGGGCGAGTATCTGCTTTCAGATGCAACAGGAATTCCTCGAGTTCGTCAATCCGTTCGCGAGATATGGGAGTTTGAAGTTATGGAATGGTTGAGAAACCATCAAAATTTTCGCAAGTCTGATACGCGAAACCAATAACTGGAATGGCCTAGGGGAAAAGTACACACACCATTGTAATCGGGCGAGTTTCTGCTTTCAGAAGCAACAGGAATTTCTCGAGTTCGTCAATCCGTTCGCGAGAAATGGGAGTTAGAAGTTAAGGAATGGTTGAGAAACCATCAAAATTTTCGCAATTCTGACACTCGAAACCAATAACTACTATTTCCTAGGGCAAAAATAGACATAGCGTTGTAATCGGGCGAGTTCCTGCTTTCATATGCAACAGGAATTTCTCGAGTTCGTCAATCCGTTCGCGGGATATGGGAGTTTGAAATTAAGGAATGGTTGAGAAACCATCAAAATTTTCGCAAGTCTGATACTCGAAACCAATAACAACTATTGCCTAGGGCAAAAATACACATATCGTTGTGATCGGGCGAGTTTCTGCTTTCAGATGCAACAGGAATTTCTCGAGTTCGTCAATCCGTTCGCGAGATATGGGAGTTTGAAGTTAAGGAATGATTGAGAAACGATCAAAATTTTCGCAAGTCAGATACTCGAAACCAATAATTGGAATGGCCTAGGGGAATAGTACATACACCATTGTAATCGGGCGAGTTTCTACTTTCAGATGCAACAGCAATTTCTCGAGTTCGTCAATCCGTTCGCGAGATATGGAAGTTAGAAATCAAGGAATGGTTGAGAAACCATCAAAATTTTTGCAAGTCTGATACTCGAAACCAATAACTACTATTGCCTGGGGCAAAAATACACATACCTTTGTGATCGGGCGAGTTTCTGCTTTCAGATGCAACAGGAACTTCTCGAGTTCGTCCATCCGTTCGCGAGATATGGGAGTTAGAAGTTAAGGAATGGTTGAGAAACGATCAAAATTTTCGCAAGTCAGATACTCGAAACCAATAATTGGAATGGCCTAGGGGAAAAGTGCACACACCATTGTAATCGGGCGAGTTTCTACTATCAGATGCAACAGCAATTTCTCGAGTTCGTCAATCCGTTCGCGAGATATGGGAGTTTGAAGTTATGGAATGGTTGAGAAACCATCAAAATTTTTGCAAGTCTGATACTCGAAACCAATAACTACTATTGCCTAGGGCAAAAATACACATACCGTAGTGATCGGGCGAGTTTCTGCTTTCAGAAGCAACAGGAATTTCTCGAGTTCGTCAATCTGTTCGCGAGATATGGGAGTTAGAAGTTAAGGAATGGTTGAGAAACCATCAAAATTTTCGCAAGTCTGATACTCGAAACCAATAAGTACAATGGCCGAGGGGAAAAATACAAAGACCGTTGTAATCGGGCGAGAATCTGCTTTCAGATGCAACAGGAATTTTCGAGTTCGTCAATCCGTTCGCGAGATGTGGGAGTTAGAAGTTAAGGAATGGTTGAGAAACCATCAAAATTTTCGCAAGTCTGATACTCGAAACCAATAACTGGAATGGCCTAGGGGAAAAGTACACACAGCATTGGAAACGGGCGAGTTTCTACATTCAGATGCAACAGGAATATCTCGAGTTCGTCAATCCGTTCCCGAGATATGGGAGTTAGAAGTTAAGGAATGGTTGAGAAACCATCAAAATTTTCGCAATTCTGACACTCGAAACCAATAAAAACTATTTCCTAGGGCAAAAATACACATAGCGTTGTAATCGTGCGAGTTTCTGCTTTCATATGCAACAGGAATTACTCGAGTTCGTCAATCCGTTCGCGTGATACGGGAGTTTGAAATTAAGGAATGGTTGAGAAACCATCGAAATTTTCGCAAGTCTGATACTCGAAACCAATGACTGGAATGGCCTAGGGGAAAAGTACACACACAATTGTAATCGGGCGAGTTTCTACTTTCACATGCAACAGCAATTTCTCGAGTTCGTCAATCTGTTCGCGAGATATGGGAGTTAGAAGTTAAGGAATGGTTGAGAAACCATCAAAATTTTCGCAAGTCTGATACTCGAAACCAATAACTGGAATGGCCTAGGGGGAAAGTACACACACCATTCTAATCGGGCGAGTTTCTGCTTTCAGATGCAACAGGAATATCTCGAGTTCGTCAATCCGTTCGCGAGATATGGGAGTTTGAAGTTAAGGAATGGTTGAGATACCATCAAAATTTTTGGAATTCTGATACTCGAAACCAATAACTGGAATGGCAAAGAGGAAAAGTACGCACACAATTGTAATCGGGAGAGTTTCTACTTTCAGATGCAACAGTAATTTTCGAGTTAGTCAATCCGTTCGCGAGATGTGGGAGTTTGAAGTTAAGGAATGGTTGAGAAACCATCAAAATTTTCGCAAGTCTGATACTCGAAACCAATAACTGGAATGGCCTAGGGGGAAAGTACACACACCATTCTAATCGGGCGAGTTTCTGCTTTCAGATGCAACAGGAATATCTCGAGTTCGTCAATCCGTTCCCGAGAAATGGGGGTTTAAAGTTAAGGAATGGTTGAGAATCCATCAAAATTTTTGCAATTCTGATACTCGAAACCAATAACTGGAATGGCCAAGAGGAAAAGTACGCACACCATTGTAATCGGGAGAGTTTCTACTTTCAGATGCAACAGGAATTTTCGAGTTCGTCAATCCGTTCGCGAGATGTGGGAGTTTGAAGTTAAGGAATGGTTGAGAAACCATCAAAATATTCGCAAGTCTGATACTCGAAACCAATAACAATTATGGCCTAGGGCAAAAATACACGTACCATTGCAATCGGGCGAGTTTCTGCTTTCAGATGCAACAGGAGTTTCTCGAGTTAGTCAATCCGTTCGCGAGGTATGGGAGTTTGAAGTTGAGGAATGGTTGAGAAACCATCATAATTTTCGCAAGTCTGACACTCGAAACCAATAACTACTATTGCCTAGGGCAAAAATACAAAGACGGTTGTAATCGGGCGACTTTCTGCTTTCAGATGCAACAGGAATTTCTCGAGTTCGTCAATACGTTCGCGAAATATGCGAGTTAGAAGTTAAGGAATGGTTGAGAAACCATCAAAATTTTCGCAAGTCTGACACTCGAAACCAATAACTACTATTGCCTAGGTCAAAAATACACATACCGTTGTAATCGGGCGACTTTCTGCTTTCAGATGCAACAGGGGATTCTCGATTTCGTCAATCCGTTCGCGAGAAATGGGAGTTTAAAGTTAAGTAATGGTTGAGAAACCATCAAGATTTTCGGAAGTCTGATTCTCGAAACCAATAATTGGAATGGCCTAGGGGAAAAGTACACACACCATTCTAATCGGGCGAGTTTCTGCTTTCATATGCAACAGGAATATCTCGAGTTCGTCAATCCGTTCGCGAGATATGGGAGTTTGAAGTTAAGGAATGGTTGAGATACCATCAAAATTTTCGCAAGTCTGATACTCGAAACCAATAACTACAATAGCCTAGGGGAAAAATACACCGATCGTTGTAATCGGGCGAGTTTCTACATTCAGATGCAACAGCAATTTCTCGAGTTCGTCAATCCGTTCGCGAGATATGGGAGTTTGAAGTTAAGGAATGGTTGAGAAACGATCAAAATTTTCGCAAGTCTGATACTCGAAACCAATAATTGGAATGGCCTAGGGGAAAAGTACACACACCATTGTAATCGGGCGAGATTCTACTTTCAGATGCAACAGCAATTTCTCGAGTTCGTCAATCCCTTCGCGAGATATGGAAGTTAGAAGTTAAGGAATGGTTGAGAAACAATCAAAATTTTCGCGAGTCTGACACTCGAAACCAATAACTACTATTTTCTAGGGCAAAAATACACATACCGATGTCATGGGGCGAGTTTCTGCTTTCATATGCAACAGGAATCTCTCGAGTTCGTCAATCCGTTCTCGAGATATGGGAGTTAGAAGTTAAGGAATGGTTGAGAAACCATCAAAATTTCCGCAAGTCTGATACTCGAAACCAATAAGTACAATGGCCGAGGGGAAAAATACAAAGACCGTTGTAATCGGGCGAGTATCTGCTTTAAGATGCTACAGGAATTTCTCGAGTTCGTCAATCCGTTCGCGAGATATGGGAGTTTAAAGTTAAGGAATGGTTGAGAAACCATCAAGATTTTTGCAATTCTGACACTCGAAACCAATAAAAACTATTTCCTAGGGCAAAAATACACATAGCGTTGTAATCGTGCGAGTTTCTGCTTTCATATGCAACAGGAATTACTCGAGTTCGTCAATCCGTTCGCGTGATACGAGAGTTTGAAATTAAGGAATAGTTGAGAAACCATCGAAATTTTCGCAAGTCTGATACTCGAAACCAGTGACTGGAATGGCCTAGGTGAAAAGTACACACACAATTGTAATCGGGCGAGTTTCTACTTTCAGATGCAACAGCAATTTCTCGAGTTCGTCAATCTGTTCGCGAGATATGGGAGTTAGAAGTTAAGGAATGGTTGAGAAACCATCAAAATTTTCGCAAGTCTGATACTCGAAACCAATAACTGGAATGGCCTAGGGGGAAAGTACACACACCATTCTAATCGGGCGAGTTTCTGCTTTCAGATGCAACAGGAATATCTCGAGTTCGTCAATCCGTTCGCGAGATATGGGAGTTTGAAGTTAAGGAATGGTTGAGATACCATCAAAATTTTCGCAAGTCTGATACTCGAAACCAATAACTACAATAGCCTAGGGGAAAAATACACCGACCGTTGTAATCGGGCGAGTTTCTACATTCAGATGCAACAGCAATTTCTCGAGTTCGTCAATCCGTTCGCGAGATATGGGAGTTAGAAGTTAAGGAAAGGTTGAGAAACCATCAAAATTTTCGCAAGTCTGATACTCGAAACCAATAACTACAACTGCCTAGGGCAAAAATACAAATACCGTTGTGATCAGGCGAGTTTCAGCTTTCAGATGCAACAGGAATTTCTCGAGTACGTCAATTCGTTCGTGAGATATGGGAGTTTAAAGTTAACGAATGTTTGAGAATCCATCAAAATTTTTGCAATTCTGATACTCGAAACCAATAACTGGAATGGCCAAGAGGAAAAGTACTTACACCATTGTAATCGGGAGAGTTTCTACTTTCAGATGCAACAGGAATTTTCGAGTTCGTCAATCCGTTCGCGAGATGTGGGAGTTTGAAGTTAAGGAATGGTTGAGAAACCATCAAAATATTCGCAAGTCTGATACTAGAAACCAATAACTGGAATGGCCTAGGGGAAAAGTACACACACCATTGGAAACGGGCGAGTCTCTACATTCAGATGCAACAGGAATATCTCGAATTCGTCAATCCGTTCGCCAGGTATGGGAATTTGAAGCTAAGGAATGGTTGAGAAACCATCAAAATTTTCGCAAGTCTGATACTCGAAACCAATAAGTACAATGGCCTAGGGTAAAAATACACAGACCGTTGTAATCGGGCGAGTATCTGCTTTCAGATGCAACAGGAATTCCTCGAGTTCGTCAATCCGTTCGCGAGATATGGGAGTTTGAAGTTATGGAATGGTTGAGAAACCATCAAAATTTTCGCAAGTCTGATACGCGAAACCAATAACTGGAATGGCCTAGGGGAAAAGTACACACACCATTGTAATCGGGCGAGTTTCTGCTTTCAGAAGCAACAGGAATTTCTCGAGTTCGTCAATCCGTTCGCGAGAAATGGGAGTTAGAAGTTAAGGAATGGTTGAGAAACCATCAAAATTTTCGCAATTCTGACACTCGAAACCAATAACTACTATTTCCTAGGGCAAAAATAGACATAGCGTTGTAATCGGGCGAGTTCCTGCTTTCATATGCAACAGGAATTTCTCGAGTTCGTCAATCCGTTCGCGGGATATGGGAGTTTGAAATTAAGGAATGGTTAAGAAACCATCAAAATTTTCGCAAGTCTGATACTCGAAACCAATAACAACTATTGCCTAGGGCAAAAATACACATATCGTTGTGATCGGGCGAGTTTCTGCTTTCAGATGCAACAGGAATTTCTCGAGTTCGTCAATCCGTTCGCGAGATATGGGAGTTTGAAGTTAAGGAATGATTGAGAAACGATCAAAATTTTCGCAAGTCAGATACTCGAAACCAATAATTGGAATGGCCTAGGGGAAAAGTGCACACACCATTGTAATCGGGCGAGTTTCTACTATCAGATGCAACAGCAATTTCTCGAGTTCGTCAATCCGTTCGCGAGATATGGAAGTTAGAAATCAAGGAATGGTTGAGAAACCATCAAAATTTTTGCAAGTCTGATACTCGAAACCAATAACTACTATTGCCTGGGGCAAAAATACACATACCTTTGTGATCGGGCGAGTTTCTGCTTTCAGATGCAACAGGAACTTCTCGAGTTCGTCCATCCGTTCGCGAGATATGGGAGTTAGAAGTTAAGGAATGGTTGAGAAACGATCAAAATTTTCGCAAGTCAGATACTCGAAACCAATAATTGGAATGGCCTAGGGGAAAAGTGCACACACCATTGTAATCGGGCGAGTTTCTACTATCAGATGCAACAGCAATTTCTCGAGTTCGTCAATCCGTTCGCGAGATATGGGAGTTTGAAGTTATGGAATGGTTGAGAAACCATCAAAATTTTTGCAAGTCTGATACTCGAAACCAATAACTACTATTGCCTAGGGCAAAAATACACATACCGTAGTGATCGGGCGAGTTTCTGCTTTCAGAAGCAACAGGAATTTCTCGAGTTCGTCAATCTGTTCGCGAGATATGGGAGTTAGAAGTTAAGGAATGGTTGAGAAACCATCAAAATTTTCGCAAGTCTGATACTCGAAACCAATAAGTACAATGGCCGAGGGGAAAAATACAAAGACCGTTGTAATCGGGCGAGAATCTGCTTTCAGATGCAACAGGAATTTTCGAGTTCGTCAATCCGTTCGCGAGATGTGGGAGTTAGAAGTTAAGGAATGGTTGAGAAACCATCAAAATTTTCGCAAGTCTGATACTCGAAACCAATAACTGGAATGGCCTAGGGGAAAAGTACACACAGCATTGGAAACGCCGAGTTTCTACATTCAGATGCAACAGGAATATCTCGAGTTCGTCAATCCGTTCCCGAGATATGGGAGTTAGAAGTTAAGGAATGGTTGAGAAACCATCAAAATTTTCGCAATTCTGACACTCGAAACCAATAAAAACTATTTCCTAGGGCAAAAATACACATAGCGTTGTAATCGTGCGAGTTTCTGCTTTCATATGCAACAGGAATTACTCGAGTTCGTCAATCCGTTCGCGTGATACGGGAGTTTGAAATTAAGGAATGGTTGAGAAACCATCGAAATTTTCGCAAGTCTGATACTCGAAACCAATGACTGGAATGGCCTAGGGGAAAAGTACACACACAATTGTAATCGGGCGAGTTTCTACTTTCACATGCAACAGCAATTTCTCGAGTTCGTCAATCTGTTCGCGAGATATGGGAGTTAGAAGTTAAGGAATGGTTGAGAAACCATCAAAATTTTCGCAAGTCTGATACTCGAAACCAATAACTGGAATGGCCTAGGGGGAAAGTACACACACCATTCTAATCGGGCGAGTTTCTGCTTTCAGATGCAACAGGAATATCTCGAGTTCGTCAATCCGTTCGCGAGATATGGGAGTTTGAAGTTAAGGAATGGTTGAGATACCATCAAAATTTTTGGAATTCTGATACTCGAAACCAATAACTGGAATGGCAAAGAGGAAAAGTACGCACACAATTGTAATCGGGAGAGTTTCTACTTTCAGATGCAACAGTAATTTTCGAGTTAGTCAATCCGTTCGCGAGATGTGGGAGTTTGAAGTTAAGGAATGGTTGAGAAACCATCAAAATTTTCGCAAGTCTGATACTCGAAACCAATAACTGGAATGGCCTAGGGGGAAAGTACACACACCATTCTAATCGGGCGAGTTTCTGCTTTCAGATGCAACAGGAATATCTCGAGTTCGTCAATCCGTTCGCGAGATATGGGAGTTTGAAGTTAAGGAATGGTTGAGATACCATCAAAATTTTTGGAATTCTGATACTCGAAACCAATAACTGGAATGGCAAAGAGGAAAAGTACGCACACAATTGTAATCGGGAGAGTTTCTACTTTCAGATGCAACAGTAATTTTCGAGTTAGTCAATCTGTTCGCGAGATATGGGAGTTAGAAGTTAAGGAATGGTTGAGAAACCATCAAAATTTTCGCAATTCTGACACTCGAAACCAATAAAAACTATTTCCTAGGGCAAAAATACACATAGCGTTGTAATCGTGCGAGTTTCTGCTTTCATATGCAACAGGAATTTCTCGAGTTCGTCAATCCGTTCGCGTGATACGGGAGTTTGAAATTAAGGAATGGTTGAGAAACCATCGAAATTTTCGCAAGTCTGATACTCGAAACCAATAACTGGAATGGCCTAGGGGAAAAGTACACACACAATTGTAATCGGGCGAGTTTCTACTTTCAGATGCAACAGCAATTTCTCGAGTTCGTCAATCTGTTCGCGAGATATGGGAGTTAGAAGTTAAGGAATGGTTGAGAAACCATCAAAATTTTCGCAAGTCTGATACTCGAAACCAATAACTACAATTGCCTAGGGCAAAAATACAAATACCGTTGTGATCGGGCGAGTTTCTGCTTTCAGATGCAACAGGAATTTCTCGAGTACGTCAATTCGTTCGTGAGATATGGGAGTTCGAAGTTAAGGAATGGTTGAGAAACCATTAACATTTTCGCAAGTCTGATACTCGAAACCAATAACTACAATTGCCTAGGGCAAAAATACAAATACCGTTGTGATCGGGCGAGTTTCTGCTTTCAGATGCAACAGGAATTTCTCGAGTTAGTCAATCCGTTCCCGAGAAATGGGGGTTTAAAGTTAAGGAATGGTTGAGAATCCATCAAAATTTTTGCAATTCTGATACTCGAAACCAATAACTGGAATGGCCAAGAGGAAAAGTACGCACACCATTGTAATCGGGAGAGTTTCTACTTTCAGATGCAACAGGAATTTTCGAGTTCGTCAATCCGTTCGCGAGATGTGGGAGTTTGAAGTTAAGGAATGGTTGAGAAACCATCAAAATATTCGCAAGTCTGATACTCGAAACCAATAACAATTATGGCCTAGGGCAAAAATACACCGACCGTTGTAATCGGGCGAGTTTCTACATTCAGATGCAACAGCAATTTCTCGAGTTCGTCAATCCGTTCGCGAGATATGGAAGTTAGAAGTTAAGGAATGGTTGAGAAACCATCAAAATTTTCGCAAGTCTGACACTCGAAACCAATAACTACTATTGCCTAGGTCAAAAATACACATACCGTTGTAATCGGGCGACTTTCTGCTTTCAGATGCAACAGGGGATTCTCGATTTCGTCAATCCGTTCGCGAGAAATGGGAGTTTAAAGTTAAGTAATGGTTGAGAAACCATCAAGATTTTCGGAAGTCTGATTCTCGAAACCAATAATTGGAATGGCCTAGGGGAAAAGTACACACACCATTCTAATCGGGCGAGTTTCTGCTTTCAGATGCAACAGGAATATCTCGAGTTCGTCAATCCGTTCGCGAGATATGGGAGTTTGAAGTTAAGGAATGGTTGAGATACCATCAAAATTTTCGCAAGTCTGATACTCGAAACCAATAACTACAATAGCCTAGGGGAAAAATACACCGACCGTTGTAATCGGGCGAGTTTCTACATTCAGATGCAACAGCAATTTCTCGAGTTCGTCAATCCGTTCGCGAGATATGGGAGTTTGAAGTTAAGGAATGGTTGAGAAACGATCAAAATTTTCGCAAGTCTGATACTCGAAACCAATAATTGGAATGGCCTAGGGGAAAAGTACACACACCATTGTAATCGGGCGAGATTCTACTTTCAGATGCAACAGCAATTTCTCGAGTTCGTCAATCCCTTCGCGAGATATGGAAGTTAGAAGTTAAGGAATGGTTGAGAAACAATCAAAATTTTCGCGAGTCTGACACTCGAAACCAATAACTACTATTTTCTAGGGCAAAAATACACATACCGATGTCATGGGGCGAGTTTCTGCTTTCATATGCAACAGGAATCTCTCGAGTTCGTCAATCCGTTCTCGAGATATGGGAGTTAGAAGTTAAGGAATGGTTGAGAAACCATCAAAATTTCCGCAAGTCTGATACTCGAAACCAATAAGTACAATGGCCGAGGGGAAAAATACAAAGACCGTTGTAATCGGGCGAGTATCTGCTTTAAGATGCTACAGGAATTTCTCGAGTTCGTCAATCCGTTCGCGAGATATGGGAGTTTAAAGTTAAGGAATGGTTGAGAAACCATCAAGATTTTTGCAATTCTGACACTCGAAACCAATAAAAACTATTTCCTAGGGCAAAAATACACATAGCGTTGTAATCGTGCGAGTTTCTGCTTTCATATGCAACAGGAATTACTCGAGTTCGTCAATCCGTTCGCGTGATACGAGAGTTTGAAATTAAGGAATAGTTGAGAAACCATCGAAATTTTCGCAAGTCTGATACTCGAAACCAGTGACTGGAATGGCCTAGGTGAAAAGTACACACACAATTGTAATCGGGCGAGTTTCTACTTTCAGATGCAACAGCAATTTCTCGAGTTCGTCAATCTGTTCGCGAGATATGGGAGTTAGAAGTTAAGGAATGGTTGAGAAACCATCAAAATTTTCGCAAGTCTGATACTCGAAACCAATAACTGGAATGGCCTAGGGGGAAAGTACACACACCATTCTAATCGGGCGAGTTTCTGCTTTCAGATGCAACAGGAATATCTCGAGTTCGTCAATCCGTTCGCGAGATATGGGAGTTTGAAGTTAAGGAATGGTTGAGATACCATCAAAATTTTCGCAAGTCTGATACTCGAAACCAATAACTACAATAGCCTAGGGGAAAAATACACCGACCGTTGTAATCGGGCGAGTTTCTACATTCAGATGCAACAGCAATTTCTCGAGTTCGTCAATCCGTTCGCGAGATATGGGAGTTAGAAGTTAAGGAAAGGTTGAGAAACCATCAAAATTTTCGCAAGTCTGATACTCGAAACCAATAACTACAACTGCCTAGGGCAAAAATACAAATACCGTTGTGATCAGGCGAGTTTCAGCTTTCAGATGCAACAGGAATTTCTCGAGTACGTCAATTCGTTCGTGAGATATGGGAGTTTAAAGTTAACGAATGTTTGAGAATCCATCAAAATTTTTGCAATTCTGATACTCGAAACCAATAACTGGAATGGCCAAGAGGAAAAGTACGCACACCATTGTAATCGGGAGAGTTTCTACTTTCAGATGCAACAGGAATTTTCGAGTTCGTCAATCCGTTCGCGAGATGTGGGAGTTTGAAGTTAAGGAATGGTTGAGAAACCATCAAAATATTCGCAAGTCTGATACTAGAAACCAATAACTGGAATGGCCTAGGGGAAAAGTAAACACACCATTGGAAACGGGCGAGTCTCTACATTCAGATGCAACAGGAATATCTCGAATTCGTCAATCCGTTCGCCAGGTATGGGAATTTGAAGCTAAGGAATGGTTGAGAAACCATCAAAATTTTCGCAAGTCTGATACTCGAAACCAATAACAATTATGGCCTAGGGCAAAAATACACGTACCATTGTAATCGGGCGAGTTTCTGCTTTCAGATGCAACAGGAATTTCTCGAGTTAGTCAATCCGTTCGCGAGGTATGGGAGTTTGAAGTTGAGGAATGGTTGAGAAACCATCAAAATTTACGCAAGTCTGATACTCGAAACCAATAACTGGAATGGCCTAAGGGAAAAGCACACACACCATTGTAATCGGGCGATCTCCTACTTTCAGATGCAACAGTAATTTCTCGAGTTAGTCAATCCGTTCGCGAGATATGGGAGTTTGAAGTTAAGGAATGTTTGAGATACCATCAAAATTTTCGCAAGTCTGATACTCGAAACAAATAACTACAATGGCCTAGGGGAAAAATACACAGACCGTTGTAATCGGGCGAGTATCTGCTTTCAGATGCAACAGAAATTTCTCGAGTTCATCAATCCGTTCGCGAGATTTGGGAATTTGAAGTTAAGGAATGTTTGAGAATCCATCAAAACTTTCGCAAGTCTGATACTCGAAACCAATAACTGGAATGGCCTAGGGGAGAAGTACACACACCATTGTAATCGGGCGAGTTTCTACATTCAGATGCAACAGGAATATCTCGAGTTCGTCAATCCGTTCGCCAGATATGGGAATTTGAAGGTAAGGAATGGTTGAGAAACCATCAAAATTCTCGCAAGTCTGACACTCGTAACCAATAACTACAATGGCCTAGGGGAAAAATACACAGACCGTTGTAATCGGGCGAGTACCTGCTTTCAGATGCAACAGGAATTCCTCGAGTTCGTCAATCTGTTCGCGAGATATGGGAGTTTGAAGTTAAGGAATGGTTGGGAAACCATCAAAATTTTCGCAAGTCTCATACTCGAAACCAATAACTACAATAGCCTAGGGGAAAAATACACAGACCGTTCTAATCGGGCGAGTATCTGCTTTCAGATGCAACAGGAATTTTTCGAGTTCATCAATCCGTTCGCGAGATATGGGAATTTGCAGGTAAGGAATGGTTGAGAAACCATCAAAATTTTCGCAAGTCTGATACTCGAAACCAATAACTACTATGGCCTAAGGCAAAAATACAAATACCGTTGTAATCCGGCGAGTTTCTACTTTCAGATGCAACAGGAATTTCTCGAGTTTTTTGATCCGTTCGCGAGGTATGGGAGTTTGAAATTAAGGAATGGTTGAGAAACCATCAAAATTTTCGCAAATCTGATACTCGAAACCAATAACTACACTGGCCTAGGGGAAAAATACACATACCGTTGTAATCGGGCGAATTTCTGCTTTCAGATGCAAAATGAATTTCTCGTGTTCGTCAATCCGTTCGCGAGACATGGGACTTTGAAGTTAAGGAATGGTTGAGAAACCATCAAAATTCAAGCAAGTCTGACACTCGAAACCAATAACTACAATGGCCTAGGGGATAAATACACATACCGTTGTAATCGGGCGAGTTTCTGCTTTCATATGCAACAGGAATTTCTCGAGTTCGTCAATCCGTTCGCGAGATAAGGGAGTTTGTAGTTAAGGAATGGTTGAGAAACCATCAAAATTTTCGCAAGTCTGATACTCGTAACCAATAACTACAATGGCCTAGGGGAAAAATACACAGACCGTTGTAATCGGGCGAGTACCTGCTTTCAGATGCAACAGGCATTCCTCGAGTTCGTCAATCTGTTCGCGAGATATGGGAGTTTGAAGTTAAGGAATGGTTGGGAAACCATCAAAATTTTCGCAAGTCTCATACTCGAAACCAATAACTACAATGGCCTAGGGGAAAAATACACAGACCGTTCTAATCGGGCGAGAATCTGCTTTCAGATGCAACAGGAATTTTTCGAGTTCATCAATCCGTTCGCGAGATAAGGGAGTTTGTAGTTAAGGAATGGTTGAGAAACCATCAAAATTTTCGCAAGTCTGATACTCGTAACCAATAACTACAATGGCCTAGGGGAAAAGTACACACACCATTGTAATCGGGAGAGTTTCTACTTTCAGATGCAACAGCAATATCTCGAGTTCGTCAATCCGTACGCGAGATATGGGAGTCTGAAATTAAGGAATGGTTGAGAAACCATCAAAATTTTCGCAAGTCTGATACTCGAAACCAATAACTGGAATGGCCTAGGGGAAAAGTACAAACACCAATGTAATCGGGCGAGTTTCTGCTTTCAGATGCAACAGGAATTTCTCGAGTTAGTCAATCCGTTCGCGAGATATGGGTGTTAGAAGTTAAGGAATGGTTGAGAAACCATCAAAATTTTCGCATGTCTGACACTCGAAACCAGTAACTACTATTTCCTAGGGCAAAAATAAACATAGCGTTGTAAGCGGACTAGTTTCTGCTTTCATATGCAACAGGAATTTCTCGAGTTCGTCAATCCGTTCGTGGGATATGGGAGTTTGAAATTAAGGAATGGTTGAGAAACCATGAAAATTTTCGCAAGCCTGATACTCGAAACCAATAACTACTATTTCCTAGGGCAAAAATACACATACCGTTGTGATCGGGCGAGTTTCTACTTTCAGATGCAACAGGAATTTCTCGAGTTCGTCAATCTGTTCGCGAGATATGGGAGTTTGAAGTTAAGGAATGGTTGAGAAACCATCAAAATTTTCGCAAGTCTGATACTCGAAACCAATAACTGGAATGGCCTAGGGGAAAAGTACAAACACCAATGTAATCGGGCGAGTTTCTACTTTCAGATGCAACAGGAATTTCTCTAGTTAGTCAATCCGTTCGCGAGAAATGGGAGTTTAAAGTTAAGGAATGGTTGAGAAACCACAAAATTTTCGCAAGTCTGATACTCGAAACCAATAACTGGAATGGCCTAGGGGAAAAGTACAAACACCAATGTAATCGGGCGAGTTTCTGCTTTCAGATGCAACAGGAATTTCTCGAGTTAGTCAATCCGTTCGCGAGAAATGGGAGTTTAAAGTTAAGGAATGGTTGAGAAACCATCAAAATTTTTGCAATTCTGATACTGGAAACGAATAACTGGAATGGCCTAGGGGAAAAGTACACACACCATTGTAATCGGGCGAGTTTCTACTTTCAGATGCAACAGGAATTTCTCTAGTTAGTCAATCCGTTCACGAGAAATGGGAGTTTAAAGTCAAGGAATGGTTGAGAAACCACAAAATTTTCGCAAGTCTGATACTCGAAACCAATAACTGGAATGGCCTAGGGGATAAGTACACACACCATTGTAATCGGGCGAGTACCTACTTTCAGATGCAACAGGAATTTCTCGAGTTCGTCTATCCGTTCGCTAGATATGGGAGTTAGAAGTTAAGGAATGGTTGAGAGACCATCAAAATTTTCGCAAGTTTGATACTCGAAACCAATAACTACTATTTCCTGGGGCAAAAATACACATACCGTTGTGATCGGGCGAGTTTCTGCTTTCAGATGCAACAGGAATTTCTCGAGTTCGTCAATCCGTTCGCGAGATATGGGAGTTTGAAGTTAAGGAATGATTGAGAAACGATCAAAATTTTCGCAAGTCAGATACTCGAAACCAATAATTGGAATGGCCTAGGGGAATAGTACATACACCATTGTAATCGGGCGAGTTTCTACTTTCAGATGCAACAGCAATTTCTCGAGTTCGTCAATCCGTTCGCGAGATATGGAAGTTAGAAATCAAGGAATGGTTGAGAAACCATCAAAATTTTTGCAAGTCTGATACTCGAAACCAATAACTACTATTGCCTGGGGCAAAAATACACATACCTTTGTGATCGGGCGAGTTTCTGCTTTCAGATGCAACAGGAACTTCTCGAGTTCGTCCATCCGTTCGCGAGATATGGGAGTTAGAAGTTAAGGAATGGTTGAGAAACGATCAAAATTTTCGCAAGTCAGATACTCGAAACCAATAACTGGAATGGCCTAGGAGAAAAGTACACACACCATTGTAATCGGGCGAGTTTCTTCATTCAGATGCAACAGGAATATCTCGAGTTCGTCAATCCGTTCGCCAGATATGGGAATTTGAAGCTAAGGAATGGTTGAGAAACCATCAAAATTTTCGCAAGTCTGATACTCGAAACCAATAACTACTATTTCCTGGGGCAAAAATACACATACCGTTGTGATCGGACGAGTTTCTGCTTTCAGATGCAATAGGAATTTCTCGATTACGTCAATTCGTTCGCGAGATATGGGAGTTTGATGTTACGGAATGGTTGAGAAACCATCAAAATTTTCGCAAGTCTGATACTCGAAACCAATAACTGGAATGGCCTAGGGGAAAAGTACACACACCATTGTAATCGGGCGAGTTTCTGCTTTCAGAAGCAACAGGAATTTCTCGAGTTCGTCAATCCGTTCGCGAGAAATGGGAGTTAGAAGTTAAGGAATGCTTGAGAAACCATCAAAATTTTCGCAATTCTGACACTCGAAACCAATAACAACTATTGCCTAGGGCAAAAATACACATATCGTTGTTATCGGGCGAGTTTCTGCTTTCAGATGCAACAGGAATTTCTCGATTACGTCAATTCGTTCGCGAGATATGGGAGTTTGATGTTAAGGAATGGTTGAGAAACCATCAAAATTTTCGCAAGTCTGATACTCGAAACCAATAACTGGAATGGCCTAGGGGAAAAGTACACACACCATTCTAATCGGGCGAGTTTCTGCTTTCAGATGCAACAGGAATATCTCGAGTTCGTCAATCCGTTCGCGAGATATGGGAGTTTGAAGTTAAGGAATGGTTGAGATACCATCAAAGTTTTCGCAAGTCTGATACTCGAAACCAATAACTGGAATGGCCTAGGGGAAAAGTACACACACAATTGTAATCGGGCGAGTTTCTACTTTCAGATGCAACAGCAATTTCTCGTGTTCGTCAATCTGTTCGCGAGATATGGGAGTTAGAAGTTAAGGAATGGTTGAGAAACCATCAAAATTTTCGCAAGTCTGATACTCCAAACCAATAACTACAATTGCCTAGGGCAAAAATACAAATACCGTTGTGATCGGGCGATTTTCTGCTTTCAGATGCAACAGGAATTTCTCGAGTACGTCAATTCGTTCGTGAGATATGGGAGTTTGAAGTTAAGGAATGGTTGAGAAACCACCAAAATTTTCGCAAGTCTGATACTCGAAACCAATAACTACTATTGCCTAGGTCAAAAATACACAAACCGTTGAAATCGGGCGACTTTCTGCTTTCAGATGCAACAGGAATTTCTCAAGTTAGTCAATCCGTTCGCGAGAAATGGGGGTTTAAAGTTAAGGAATGGTTGAGAATCCATCAAAATTTTTGCAATTCTGATACTCGAAACCAATAACTGGAATGGCCAAGAAGAAAAGTACGCACACCATTGTAATCGGGAGAGTTTCTACTTTCCGATGCAACAGGAATTTTCGAGTTCGTCAATCCGTTCGCGAGATGTGGGAGTTTGAAGTTAAGGAATGGTTGAGAAACCATCAAAACTTTCGCAAGTCTGATACTCGAAACCAATAACTGGAATGGCCTAGGGGAAAAGTACACACACCATTGGAAACGGGCGAGTTTCTACATTCAGATGCAAGAGGAATATCTCGAGTTCGTCAATCCGTTCGCCAGGTATGGGAATTTGAAGCTAAGGAATGGTTGAGAAACCATCAAAATTTACGCAAGTCTGTTACTCGAAACCAATAACAATTATGGCCTAGGGCAAAAATACACGTACCAATGTAATCGGGCGAGTTTCTGCTTTCAGATGCAACAGGAACTTCTCGAATTCGCCAATCCGTTCGCGAGATATGGTAGTTTGAAGTTAAGGAATGGTTGAGAAACCATAAATATTTTCG
Source organism: Ptiloglossa arizonensis (assembly GCF_051014685.1). NCBI lineage: Eukaryota > Metazoa > Arthropoda > Insecta > Hymenoptera > Colletidae > Ptiloglossa > Ptiloglossa arizonensis. The sequence goes on from NW_027478634.1 coordinate 244,475, forward strand.
CAAGTCTGATACTCGAAACCAATAACTACTATGGCCTAGGGGAAAAATACACATACCGTTGTCATGGGGCGACTTTCTGCTTTCAGATGCAACAGGAATTTCTCGAGTTAGTCAATCCGTTCGCGAGATATGAGAGTTGGAATTTAAGGAATGGTTGAGAAACCATTAAAATTTTCGCAAGTCTGATACTCGACACCAATAACTACAATTGCCTAGGGCAAAAATACACATACCGTTGTAATCGGACGACTTTCTGCTTTCAGATGCAACAGGAATTTCTGGAGTTAGTCAATCCGTTCGCGAGATATGAGAGTTGGAAGTTAAGGAATGGTTGAGAAACCATCAAAATTTTCGCAAGTCTGATACTCGAAACCAGTAACCGGAATGGCCTAGGGGAAAAGTACACACACCATTGTAATCGGGCGAGTTTCTTCATTCAGATGCAACAGGAATATCTCGAGTTCGTCAATCCGTTCGCCAGATATGGGAATTTGAAGCTAAGGAATGGTTGAGTAAACCATCAAAATTTTCGCAAGTCTGATACTCGAAACCAATAACTACTATTCCCTGGGGCAAAAATACACATACCGTTGTGATCGGACGAGTTTCTGCTTTCAGATGCAATAGGAATTACTCGATTACGTCAATTCGTTCGCGAGATATGGGAGTTTGATGTTAAGGAATGGTTGAGAAACCATCAAAATTTTCGCAAGTCTGATACTCGAAACCAATAACTGGAATGGCCTAGGGGAAAAGTACACACACCATTGTAATCGGGCGAGTTTCTGCTTTCAGAAGCAACAGGAATTTCTCGAGTTCGTCAATCCGTTCGCGAGAAATGGGAGTTAGAAGTTAAGGAATGGTTGAGAAACCATCAAAATTTTCGCAATTCTGACACTCGAAACCAATAACAACTATTGCCTAGGGCAAAAATACACATATCGTTGTTATCGGGCGAGTTTCTGCTTTCAGATGCAACAGGAATTTCTCGAGTTCGTCAATCCGTTCGCGAGATATGGGAGTTTGAAATTAAGGAATGGTTGAGAAACCATCAAAATTTTCGCAAGTCTGATACTCGAAACCAATAACAACTATTGCCTAGGGCAAAAATACACATATCGTTGTTATCGGGCGAGTTTCTGCTTTCAGATGCAACAGGAATTTCTCGAGTTCGTCAATCCGTTCGCGAGATATGGGAGTTAGAAGTTAAGGAATGGTTGAGAAACGATTAAAATTTTCGCAAGTCAGATACTCGAAACCAATAATTGGAATGGCCTAGGGGAAAAGTACACACACCATTGTAATCGGGCGAGTTTCTACTTTCAGATGCAACAGCAATTTCTCGAGTTCGTCAATCCGTTCGCGAGATATGGGAGTTTGAAGTTATGGAATGGTTGAGAAACCATCAAAATTTTTGCAAGTCTGATGCTCGAAACCAATAACTACTATTGCCTGGGGCAAAAATACACATACCGTTGTGATCGGGCGAGTTTCTGCTTTCAGATGCAACAGGAACTTCTCGAGTTCGTCAATCCGTTCGCGAGATATGGGAGTTAGAAGTTAAGGAATGGTTGAGAAACGATCAAAATTTTCGCAAGTCAGATACTCGAAACCAATAATTGGAATGGCCTAGGGGAAAAGTACGTACGCCATTGTAATCGGGCGAGTTTCTACTTTCAGATGCAACAGCAATTTCTCGAGTTCGTCAATCCGTTCGCGAGATATGGGAGTTTGAAGTTATGGAATGGTTGAGAAACCATCAAAATTTTTGCATGTCTGATACTCGAAACCAATAACTACTATTGCCTAGGGCAAAAATACACATACCGTAGTGATCGGGCGAGTTTCTGCTTTCAGAAGCAACAGGAATTTCTCGAGTTCGTCAATCTGTTCGCGAGATATGGGAGTTAGAAGTTAAGGAATGGTTGAGAAACCATCAAAATTTTCGCAAGTCTGATACTCGAAACCAATAAGTACAATGGCCGAGGGGAAAAATACAAAGACCGTTGTAATCGGGCGAGAATCTGCTTTCAGATGCAACAGGAATTTCTCGAGTTCGTCAATCCGTTCGCGAGATACGGGAGCTTGAAGTTATGGAATGGTTGAGAAACCATCAAAATTTTCGCAAGTCTGATACTCGAAACCAATAACTGGAATGGCCTAGGGGAAAAGTACACACACCATTCTAATCGGGCGAGTTTCTGCTTTCAGATGCAACAGGAATATCTCGAGTTCGTCAATCCGTTCGCGAGATATGGGAGTTAGAAGTTAAGGAATGGTTGAGAAACCATCAAAATTTTCGCAAGTCTGATACTCCAAACCAATAACTACAATTGCCTAGGGCAGAAATACAAATACCGTTGTGATCGGGCGAGTTTCTGCTTTCAGATGCAACAGGAATTTCTCGAGTACGTCAATTCGTTCGTGAGATATGGGAGTTTGAAGTTAAGGAATGGTTGAGAAACCACCAAAATTTTCGCAAGTCTGATACTCGAAACCAATAACTACTATTGCCTAGGTCAAAAATACACAAACCGTTGAAATCGGGCGACTTTCTGCTTTCAGATGCAACAGGAATTTCTCGAGTTAGTCAATCCGTTCGCGAGAAATGTGGGTTTAAAGTTAAGGAATGGTTGAGAATCCATCAAAATTTTTGCAATTCTGATACTCGAAACCAATAACTGGAATGGCCAAGAAGAAAAGTACGCACACCATTGTAATCGGGAGAGTTTCTACTTTCCGATGCAACAGGAATTTTCGAGTTCGTCAATCCGTTCGAGAGATGTGGGAGTTTGAAGTTAAGGAATGGTTGAGAAACCATCAAAACTTTCGCAAGTCTGATACTCGAAACCAATAACTGGAATGTCCTAGGGGAAAAGTACACACACCATTGGAAACGGGCGAGTTTCTACATTCAGATGCAAGAGGAATATCTCGAGTTCGTCAATCCGTTCGCCAGGTATGGGAATTTGAAGCTAAGGAATGGTTGAGAAACCATCAAAATTTACGCAAGTCTGTTACTCGAAACCAATAACAATTATGGCCTAGGGCAAAAATACACGTACCATTGTAATCGGGCGAGTTTCTGCTTTCAGATGCAACAGGAATTTCTCGACTTCGCCAATCCGTTCGCGAGATATGGTAGTTTGAAGTTAAGGAATGGTTGAGAAACCATCAAAATTTTCGCAAGTCTGATACTCGAAACCAATAACTACTATGGCCTAGGGGAAAAATACACAGACCGTTGTAATCGGGCGAGTATCTGATTTCAGATGCAACAGGAATTTCTCGAGTTAGTCAATCCGTTCGCGAGGTACGGGAGTTTGAAGTTGAGGAATGGTTGAGAAACCATCAAAATTTTCGCAAGTCTGACACTCGAAACCAATAACTACTATTGCCTAGGTCAAAAATACACATACCGTTGTAATCGGGCGACTTTCTGCTTTCAGATGCAACAGGAAATTCTGGAGTGCGTCAATCCGTTCGCGAGAAATGGGAGTTTAAAGTTAAGGAATGGTTGAGAAACCATCAAGATTTTCGGAAGTCTGATACTCGAAACCAATAATTGGAATGGCCTAGGGGAAAAGTACACACACCATTGTAATCGGGCGAGTTTCTACTTTCAGATGGAACAGCAATTTCTCGAGTTCGTCAATCCGTTCGCGAGAAATGGGGGTTTAAAGTTAAGGAATGGTTGAGAATCCATCAAAATTTTTGCAATTCTGATACTCGAAACTAATAACTGGAATGGCCTAGGGGAAAAGTACACAGACCGTTGTAATCGGGCGAGTATCTGCTTTCAGATGCAACAGGAATTTCTCGAGTTCGTCAATCCGTTCGCGAGATATGGGAGTTTGAAGTTAAGGAATGGTTGAGAAACCATCAAAACTTTCGCAAGTCTGATACTCGAAACCAATAACTACAATTGCCTAGGGCAAAAATACAAATACCGTTGTGATCGGGCGAGTTTCTGCTTTCAGATGCAACAGGAATTTCTCGAGTACGTCAATTCGTTCGTGAGATATGGGAGTTTGAAGTTCAGGAATGGTTGAGGAACCATCAAAATTTTCGCAAGTAACCAATAACTACTATTTCCTACGGCAAAAATACACATAGCTTTGTAATCGGGCGAGTTTCTGCTTTCATATGCAACAGGAATTTCTCGAGTACGTCAACCCGTTCGCGGGATATGGGAGTTTGAAATTAAGGAATGGTTGAGGAACCATCAAAATTTTCGCAAGTCTGATACTCGAAACCAATAACTACTATTTCCTAGGGCAAAAATACACATACCGTTGTGATCGGGCGAGTTTCTGCTTTCAGACGCAACAGGAATTTCTCGATTACGTCGATTCGTTCGCGAGATATGGGAGTTTGAAGTTAAGGAATGGTTGAGAAACCATCAAAACTTTCGGAAGTCTGATACTCGAAACCAATAATTAGAATGGCCTAGGGGAAAAGTACACACAAAATTGTAATCGGGCGAGTTTCTACTTTCAGATGCAACAGCAATTTCTCGAGTACGTCAACCCGTTCGCGGGATATGGGAGTTTGAAATTAAGGAATGGTTGAGGAACCATCAAAATTTTCGCAAATCTGATAATCGAAACCAATAACTACTGTTTCCTAGGGCAAAAATTCACATACCGTTGTCATGGGGCGACTCTCTGCTTTCAGATGCAACAGGAATTTCTCGAGTTGGTCAATCCGTTCGCGAGATATGCGAGTTGGAATTTAAGGAATGGTTGAGAAACCATTAAAATTTTCGCAAGTCTGATACTCGAAACCAATAACTACAATTGCCTAGGGCAAAAATACACATACCGTTGTGATCGGGCGAGTTTCTGCTTTCAGATGCAACAGGAACTTCTCGAGTACGTCAATTCGTTCGTGAGATATGGGAGTTTGAAGTTAAGGAATGGTTGAGAAACCATCAAAACTTTCGGAAGTCTGATACTCGAAACCAATAATTAGAATGGCCTATGGGAAAAGTACACACAAAATTGTAATCGGGCGAGTTTCTACTCTCAGATGCAACAGCAATTTCTCGAGTACGTCAACCCGTTCGCGGGATATGGGAGTTTGAAATTAAGGAATGGTTGAGGAACCATCAAAATTTTCGCAAGTCTGATAATCGAAACCAATAACTACTGTTTCCTAGGGCAAAAATTCACATACCGTTGTCATGGGGCGACTCTCTGCTTTCAGATGCAACAGGAATTTCTCGAGTTGGTCAATCCGTTCGCGAGATATGCGAGTTGGAATTTAAGGAATGGTTGAGAAACCATTAAAATTTTCGCAAGTCTGATACTCGAAACCAATAACTACAATTGCCTAGGGCAAAAATACACATACCGTTGTAATCGGACGACTTTCTGCTTTCAGATGCAACAGGAATTTCTCGAGTTAGTCAATCCGTTCGCGAGATATGAGAGTTGGAAGTTAAGGAATGGTTGAGAAACCATCAAAACATTTGCAAGTCTGATACCCGAAACCAATAACTGGAATGGCCTAGGGGAAAAGTACACATACCGTTGTAATCGGACGACTTTCTGCTTTCAGATGCAACAGGAATTTCTCGAGTTAGTCAATCCGTTCGCGAGATATGAGAGTTGGAAGTTAAGGAATGGTTGAGAAACCATCAAAACATTTGCAAGTCTGATACCCGAAACCAATAACTGGAATGGCCTAGGGGAAAAGTACACACACCATTGTAAACTGACGAGTTTCTACTTTCAGATGCAACAGGAACTTCTCGAGTACGTCAATTCGTTCGTGAGATATGAGAGTTGGAAGTTAAGGAATGGTTGAGAAACCATCAAAACATTTGCAAGTCTGATACCCGAAACCAATAACTGGAATGGCCTAGGGGAAAAGTACACACACCATTGTAAACTGACGAGTTTCTACTTTCAGATGCAACAGGAACTTCTCGAGTACGTCAATTCGTTCGTGAGATATGGGAGTTTGAAGTTAAGGAATGGTTGAGAAACCATCAAAATTTTCGCAAGTCTGATACTCGAAACCGATAACTACTATTTACTAGGGCAAAAATACACATACCGTTGTCATGGGGCGAATTTCTGCTTTCAGATGCAACAGGAATTTCTCGAGTTAGTCAATCCGTTCGCGAGATATGAGAGTTGGAATTTAAGGAATGGTTGAGAAACCATTAGAATTTTCGCAAGTCTGATACTCGGCACCAATAACTACAATTGCCTAGGGCAAAAATACACATACCGTTGTAATCGGACGACTTTCTGCTTTCAGATGCAACAGGAATTTCTCGAGTTAGTCAATCCGTTCGCGAGATATGAGAGTTGGAAGTTAAGGAATGGTTGAGAAACCATCAAAACATTTGCAAGTCTGATACCCGAAACCAATAACTGGAATGGCCTAGGGGAAAAGTACACACACCATTGTAAACTGACGAGTTTCTACTTTCAGATGCAACAGGAACTTCTCGAGTACGTCAATTCGTTCGTGAGATATGGGAGTTTGAAGTTAAGGAATGGTTGAGAAACCATCAAAATTTTCGCAAGTCTGATACTCGGCACCAATAACTACAATTGCCTAGGGCAAAAATACACATACCGTTGTAATCGGACGACTTTCTGCTTTCAGATGCAACAGGAATTTCTCGAGTTAGTCAATCCGTTCGCGAGATATGAGAGTTGGAAGTTAAGGAATGGTTGAGAAACCATCAAAATTTTCGCAAGTCTGATACTCGAAACCAGTAACCGGAATGGCCTAGGGGAAAAGTACACACACCATTGTAATCGGGCGAGTTTCTACCTTCAGATGCAACAGGAATTTCTCGAGTTCGTCAATCCGTTCGCGAGATATGGAAGTTTGAAGTTAAGGAATGCTGGAGAACCCATTAAAATTTTCGCAAGTCTTATACTCGAAACCAATTACTACTATTGCCCACGGCAAAAATACACATACCGTTGTAATCGGGCGAGTTTCTGCTTTAAGATGGAACAGGAATTTCTCGAGTTCGTCAATCCGTTCGCGAGGTATGGGAGTTTGAAAATAAGGAATGGTTGAGAAACCATCAAAACATTTGCAAGTCTGATACCCGAAACCAATAACTGGAATGGCCTAGGGGAAAAGTACACACACCATTGTAAACTGACGAGTTTCTACTTTCAGATGCAACAGGAATTTCTCGAGTTCGTCAATCCGTTCGCGAGATATGGTAGTTTGAAATTAAGGAATGGTTGAGAAACCATCAAAATTTTCGCAAGTCTGATACTCGAAACCAATAACTACTATTGCCCAGGGCAAAAATACACCTACCGTTGTAATCGGGCGAGTTTCTGGTTTAAGATGGAACAGGAATTTCTCGAGTTCGTCAATCCGTTCGCGAGGTATGGGAGTTTGAAATTACGGAATATTTGAGAAACCATCAAAATTTTCGCCGGTCTGATACTCGAAGCCTATAACTGGAATGGCCTAGGGGAAAAGTACACACACCATTGTAATCGGGCGAGTTTCTAATTTCTGATGCAACAGGAATTTCTCGAGTTCGTCTGTCCGTTCGCGAGATATGGGAGTTTGAAGTTAAGGAATGGTAGAGAAACCATCAAAATCTTCGCAAGTCTGATACTCGAAACCAATAACTACTATTGCCTAGGGGAAAAGTACGCACACCATTGTAATCGGGCGAGCTTCTACAATCAGATGCAAGAGGAATATCTCGAGTTCGTCAATCCGTTCGCGAGATATGGGAGTTTGAAGCTGAGGAATGGTTGAGAAACCATCAAAATTTTCGCAAGTTTGATACTCGAAACCAATAACTACTATTGCCTAGGGGAAAAGTACGCACACCATTGTAATCGGGCGAGTATCTGCTTTCAGATGCAACAGGAATTTCTCGAGTTCGTCAATCCGATCGCGAGATATGGGAGTTTGAAGCTAAGGAATGGTTGAGAAACCATCAAAATTTTTGCAAGTCTGATACTCGAAACCAATATCTGGAATGGCCTAGGGGAAAAGTACACACACCATTGTAATCGGGCGAGTTTCTACTTTCAGATGCAAGTGGAATGCGCGCCCGCGAGGATGGGGTGGTCCTGGCGGGATGCGAGGTGGAGGCCCTGAGGCGCCAGGCCCGGGAGTCCATGCTGCAGCTTTGGCAGCAGCGGCTGGCCGAGCCGTTGTTCGGCCAGAGGACTGTCCGGGCTATCCGGCCGGTCCTGTTTGAGTGGCTGGGTAGGCGCTTCGGCTCACTCACCTACCGGTTGGTGCAGGTGCTGTCCGGGCACGGATGCTTCGGTCAGTACCTGTGCCGGATCGGTGTGGAAGAGGCGGCGCGCTGCTGGCACTGTCCAGCGGACGAGGACACGGCGCAACACACCCTCGAGGTGTGTCCGGCCTGGGGGGTGGAGCGCCGTGTCCTCACGGCCGTGATTGGGGCGGACCTATCGCTGCCGGGCGTGGTACAGGCCATGCTCGGCAGCGAGACGAAGTGGCGGGCCGTGGCCTCCTTCTGCGAGGAGGTAATCTCGCAGAAGGAGGCCGCGAGCCGCATTCGCGAGAGCGGGAGACCGCGAGCGAGGCCCCGTCCGAGGCCGGGGGCGGGTGGGCCTCCGGAAGGGCCGGGGAGGCCACCCTGAGAGCGGCGGGCGGGGGTGCGTAGCCCTTGAGGCTCGTGCCACCGCCCGTCGTCTGAGGGGTGGGTAGAGTAAGGGACGGCGACGCTCTCGAGGGCGGAGAGGCCAGAGCCGCCCTCGGGAGCGTACGAGCCGGGGTGCGGCCGCGCCGACGGCACGGTCCCAGGGCCGTGCCCCCGGCGCGGCTATGGGGGCCGTGGGCGGTCGCGAGTGTGGGACTCGCGGCCGCCCTCGGGCGGCCCCCGGGAGTGGGACGTCGGAGCAGTGTGGCCCTGCTCCGACGTCGGGCGCCAGAGCGCCGAGGAGAAAACAGGGAAGGGAGGGTGAAGTACCCCCTCCCTTCCCTGGAACGGGAGGACACGGGCGCGAGAGCCCTGCACGGGGGAGCACCTGATGTTATGATGTCTTCGGTCCCAGGTGCTCCCCCTGCATAGTGCGAGGATGGCCACCGTGGTGGGTTTTAGTGGGTAGGTCCCGCGCCCGATGGGTTTCCTTCCGGGCGCGGGGAATCCCACACTCCCCCCGCCCCTCCCCAGGCGGCGGGGGGGTCTTTCGAAGATTTCCCCCACGTTAAAAAAAAAAAAAAAAAAAAAAGATGCAAGTGGAATATCTCGAGTTCGTCAATCCGTTCGCGAAATATGGCAGTTTGAAGCTAAGGAATGGTTGAGAATCCATCAAAATTTTCGCAAGTCTGGTACTCGAAACCAATAACTACTATTGCCTAGGGCAAAAATACACATACCGTTGTAATCGGGCCACTTTCTGCTTTCAGATGCAACAGGAATATCTCGAGTTCGTCAATCCGTTCGCGAGATATGGGAGTTTGAAGTTATGGAATGGTTGAGAAACCAACAAAATTTTCGCAATTCTGATACTCGAAACCAATAACTACTATTGCCTAGAGCAAAAATACACATACCGTTGTAATCGGGCGACTTTCTGCTTTCAGACGCAACAGGAATTTCTCGATTACGTCGATTCGTTCGCGAGATATGGGAGTTTGAAGTTAAGGAATGGTTGAGAAACCATCAAAATTTTCGCAAGTCTGATACTCGAAACCAATAACTACTATTTCCTAGGGCAAAAATACACATACCGTTGTTTTCGGGCGAGTTTCTGCTTTCAGACGCAACAGGAATTTCTCGATTACGTCGATTCGTTCGCGAGATATGGGAGTTTGAAGTTAAGGAATGGTTGAGAAACCATCAAAACTTTCGGAAGTCTGATACTCGAAACCAATAATTAGAATGGCCTAGGGGAAAAGTACACACAAAATTGTAATCGGGCGAGTTTCTACTTTCAGATGCAACAGCAATTTCTCGAGTACGTCAACCCGTTCGCGGGATATGGGAGTTTGAAGTTAAGGAATGGTTGAGGAACCATCAAAATTTTCGCAAGTCTGATAATCGAAACCAATAACTACTGTTTCCTAGGGCAAAAATTCACATACCGTTGTCATGGGGCGACTCTCTGCTTTCAGATGCAACAGGAATTTCTCGAGTACGTCAACCCGTTCGCGGGATATGGGAGTTTGAAATTAAGGAATGGTTGAGGAACCATCAAAATTTTCGCAAATCTGATAATCGAAACCAATAACTACTGTTTCCTAGGGCAAAAATTCACATACCGTTGTCATGGGGCGACTCTCTGCTTTCAGATGCAACAGGAATTTCTCGAGTTGGTCAATCCGTTCGCGAGATATGCGAGTTGGAATTTAAGGAATGGTTGAGAAACCATTAAAATTTTCGCAAGTCTGATACTCGAAACCAATAACTACAATTGCCTAGGGCAAAAATACACATACCGTTGTGATCGGGCGAGTTTCTGCTTTCAGATGCAACAGGAACTTCTCGAGTACGTCAATTCGTTCGTGAGATATGGGAGTTTGAAGTTAAGGAATGGTTGAGAAACCATCAAAACTTTCGGAAGTCTGATACTCGAAACCAATAATTAGAATGGCCTATGGGAAAAGTACACACAAAATTGTAATCGGGCGAGTTTCTACTCTCAGATGCAACAGCAATTTCTCGAGTACGTCAACCCGTTCGCGGGATATGGGAGTTTGAAATTAAGGAATGGTTGAGGAACCATCAAAATTTTCGCAAGTCTGATAATCGAAACCAATAACTACTGTTTCCTAGGGCAAAAATTCACATACCGTTGTCATGGGGCGACTCTCTGCTTTCAGATGCAACAGGAATTTCTCGAGTTGGTCAATCCGTTCGCGAGATATGCGAGTTGGAATTTAAGGAATGGTTGAGAAACCATTAAAATTTTCGCAAGTCTGATACTCGAAACCAATAACTACAATTGCCTAGGGCAAAAATACACATACCGTTGTAATCGGACGACTTTCTGCTTTCAGATGCAACAGGAATTTCTCGAGTTAGTCAATCCGTTCGCGAGATATGAGAGTTGGAAGTTAAGGAATGGTTGAGAAACCATCAAAACATTTGCAAGTCTGATACCCGAAACCAATAACTGGAATGGCCTAGGGGAAAAGTACACATACCGTTGTAATCGGACGACTTTCTGCTTTCAGATGCAACAGGAATTTCTCGAGTTAGTCAATCCGTTCGCGAGATATGAGAGTTGGAAGTTAAGGAATGGTTGAGAAACCATCAAAACATTTGCAAGTCTGATACCCGAAACCAATAACTGGAATGGCCTAGGGGAAAAGTACACACACCATTGTAAACTGACGAGTTTCTACTTTCAGATGCAACAGGAACTTCTCGAGTACGTCAATTCGTTCGTGAGATATGGGAGTTTGAAGTTAAGGAATGGTTGAGAAACCATCAAAATTTTCGCAAGTCTGATACTCGAAACCAATAACTACTATTTACTAGGGCAAAAATACACATACCGTTGTCATGGGGCGACTTTCTGCTTTCAGATGCAACAGGAAAATCTCGAGTTAGTCAATCCGTTCGCGAGATATGAGAGTTGGAATTTAAGGAATGGTTGAGAAACCATTAAAATTTTCGCAAGTCTGATACTCGGTACCAATAACTACAATTGCCTAGGGCAAAAATACACATACCGTTGTAATCGGACGACTTTCTGCTTTCAGATGCAACAGGAATTTCTCGAGTTAGTCAATCCGTTCGCGAGATATGAGAGTTGGAAGTTAAGGAATGGTTGAGAAACCATCAAAACATTTGCAAGTCTGATACCCGAAACCAATAACTGGAATGGCCTAGGGGAAAAGTACACACAAAATTGTAATCGGGCGAGTTTCTACTTTCAGATGCAACAGCAATTTCTCGAGTACGTCAACCCGTTCGCGGGATATGGGAGTTTGAAATTAAGGAATGGTTGAGGAACCATCAAAATTTTCGCAAGTCTGATAATCGAAACCAATAACTACTGTTTCCTAGGGCAAAAATTCACATACCGTTGTCATGGGGCGACTCTCTGCTTTCAGATGCAACAGGAATTTCTCGAGTTGGTCAATCCGTTCGCGAGATATGCGAGTTGGAATTTAAGGAATGGTTGAGAAACCATTAAAATTTTCGCAAGTCTGATACTCGAAACCAATAACTACAATTGCCTAGGGCAAAAATACACATACCGTTGTGATCGGGCGAGTTTCTGCTTTCAGATGCAACAGGAACTTCTCGAGTACGTCAATTCGTTCGTGAGATATGGGAGTTTGAAGTTAAGGAATGGTTGAGAAACCATCAAAATTTTCGCAAGTCTGATACTCGAAACCAATAACTACTATTTACTAGGGCAAAAATACACATACCGTTGTCATGGGGCGACTTTCTGCTTTCAGATGCAACAGGAATTTCTCGAGTTAGTCAATCCGTTCGCGAGATATGAGAGTTGGAATTTAAGGAATGGTTGAGAAACCATTAAAATTTTCGCAAGTCTGATACTCGGTACCAATAACTACAATTGCCTAGGGCAAAAATACACATACCGTTGTAATCGGACGACTTTCTGCTTTCAGATGCAACAGGAATTTCTCGAGTTAGTCAATCCGTTCGCGAGATATGAGAGTTGGAAGTTAAGGAATGGTTGAGAAACCATCAAAACATTTGCAAGTCTGATACCCGAAACCAATAACTGGAATGGCCTAGGGGAAAAGTACACACACCATTGTAAACTGACGAGTTTCTACTTTCAGATGCAACAGGAACTTCTCGAGTACGTCAATTCGTTCGTGAGATATGGGAGTTTGAAGTTAAGGAATGGTTGAGAAACCATCAAAATTTTCGCAAGTCTGATACCCGAAACCAATAACTACTATTTACTAGGGCAAAAATACACATACCGTTGTCATGGGGCGACTTTCTGCTTTCAGATGCAACAGGAATTTCTCGAGTTAGTCAATCCGTTCGCGAGATATGAGAGTTGGAATTTAAGGAATGGTTGAGAAACCATTAAAATTTTCGCAAGTCTGATACTCGGCACCAATAACTACAATTGCCTAGGGCAAAAATACACATACCGTTGTAATCGGACGACTTTCTGCTTTCAGATGCAACAGGAATTTCTCGAGTTAGTCAATCCGTTCGCGAGATATGAGAGTTGGAAGTTAAGGAATGGTTGAGAAACCATCAAAATTTTCGCAAGTCTGATACTCGAAACCAGTAACCGGAATGGCCTAGGGGAAAAGTACGCACACCATTGTAATCGGGCGAGTTTCTACCTTCAGATGCAACAGGAATTTCTCGAGTTCGTCAATCCGTTCGCGAGATATGGGAGTTTGAAGTTAAGGAATGCTGGAGAACCCATTAAAATTTTCGCAAGTCTTATACTCGAAACCAATAATTAGAATGGCCTAGGGGAAAAGTACACACAAAATTGTAATCGGGCGAGTTTCTACTTTCAGATGCAACAGCAATTTCTCGAGTACGTCAACCCGTTCGCGGGATATGGGAGTTTGAAGTTAAGGAATGGTTGAGGAACCATCAAAATTTTCGCAAGTCTGATAATCGAAACCAATAACTACTGTTTCCTAGGGCAAAAATTCACATACCGTTGTCATGGGGCGACTCTCTGCTTTCAGATGCAACAGGAATTTCTCGAGTTGGTCAATCCGTTCGCGAGATATGCGAGTTGGAATTTAAGGAATGGTTGAGAAACCATTAAAATTTTCGCAAGTCTGATACTCGAAACCAATAACTACAATTGCCTAGGGCAAAAATACACATACCGTTGTGATCGGGCGAGTTTCTGCTTTCAGATGCAACAGGAACTTCTCGAGTACGTCAATTCGTTCGTGAGATATGGGAGTTTGAAGTTAAGGAATGGTTGAGAAACCATCAAAATTTTCGCAAGTCTGATACTCGAAACCAATAACTACTATTTACTAGGGCAAAAATACACATACCGTTGTCATGGGGCGACTTTCTGCTTTCAGATGCAACAGGAATTTCTCGAGTTAGTCAATCCGTTCGCGAGATATGAGAGTTGGAATTTAAGGAATGGTTGAGAAACCATTAAAATTTTCGCAAGTCTGATACTCGGTACCAATAACTACAATTGCCTAGGGCAAAAATACACATACCGTTGTAATCGGACGACTTTCTGCTTTCAGATGCTACAGGAATTTCTCGAGTTAGTCAATCCGTTCGCGAGATATGAGAGTTGGAAGTTAAGGAATGGTTGAGAAACCATCAAAACATTTGCAAGTCTGATACCCGAAACCAATAACTGGAATGGCCTAGGGGAAAAGTACACACACCATTGTAATCTGACGAGTTTCTACTTTCAGATGCAACAGGAACTTCTCGAGTACGTCAATTCGTTCGTGAGATATGGGAGTTTGAAGTTAAGGAATGGTTGAGAAACCATCAAAATTTTCGCAAGTCTGATACTCGAAACCAATAACTACTATTTACTAGGGCAAAAATACACATACCGTTGTCATGGGGCGACTTTCTGCTTTCAGATGCAACAGGAATTTCTCGTGTTAGTCAATCCGTTCGCGAGATATGAGAGTTGGAATTTAAGGAATGGTTGAGAAACCATTAAAATTTTCGCAAGTCTGATACTCGGCACCAATAACTACAATTGCCTAGGGCAAAAATACACATACCGTTGTAATCGGACGACTTTCTGCTTTCAGATGCAACAGGAATTTCTCGAGTTAGTCAATCCGTTCGCGAGATATGAGAGTTGGAAGTTACGGAATATTTGAGAAACCATCAAAATTTTCGCCGGTCTGATACTCGAAGCCTATAACTGGAATGGCCTAGGGGAAAAGTACACACACCATTGTAATCGGGCGAGTTTCTACTTTCAGATGCAACAGGAATTTCTCGAGTTCGTCAATCCGTTCGCGAGATATGGTAGTTTGAAATTAAGGAATGGTTGAGAAACCATCAAAATTTTCGCAAGTCTGATACTCGAAACCAATAACTACTATTGCCCAGGGCAAAAATACACCTACCGTTGTAATCGGGCGAGTTTCTGGTTTAAGATGGAACAGGAATTTCTCGAGTTCGTCAATCCGTTCGCGAGGTATGGGAGTTTGAAATTACGGAATATTTGAGAAACCATCAAAATTTTCGCCGGTCTGATACTCGAAGCCTATAACTGGAATGGCCTAGGGGAAAAGTACACACACCATTGTAATCGGGCGAGTTTCTAATTTCTGATGCAACAGGAATTTCTCGAGTTCGTCTGTCCGTTCGCGAGATATGGGAGTTTGAAGCTGAGGAATGGTTGAGAAACCATCAAAATTTTCGCAAGTTTGATACTCGAAACCAATAACTACTATTGCCTAGGGGAAAAGTACGCACACCATTGTAATCGGGCGAGTATCTGCTTTCAGATGCAACAGGAATTTCTCGAGTTCGTCAATCCGATCGCGAGATATGGGAGTTTGAAGCTAAGGAATGGTTGAGAAACCATCAAAATTTTTGCAAGTCTGATACTCGAAACCAATATCTGGAATGGCCTAGGGGAAAAGTACACACACCATTGTAATCGGGCGAGTTTCTACTTTCAGATGCAAGTGGAATATCTCGAGTTCGTCAATCCGTTCGCGAAATATGGCAGTTTGAAGCTAAGGAATGGTTGAGAATCCATCAAAATTTTCGCAAGTCTGGTACTCGAAACCAATAACTACTATTGCCTAGGGCAAAAATACACATACCGTTGTAATCGGGCCACTTTCTGCTTTCAGATGCAACAGGAATATCTCGAGTTCGTCAATCCGTTCGCGAGATATGGGAGTTTGAAGTTAAGGAATGGTTGAGAAACCAACAAAATTTTCGCAATTCTGATACTCGAAACCAATAACTACTATTGCCTAGAGCAAAAATACACATACCGTTGTAATCGGGCGACTTTCTGCTTTCAGATGCAACAGGAATTTCTCGAGTTCGTCAATCCGTTCGCGAGATATGGGAGTTTGAAGTTAAGGAATGGTTGAGAAACCATCAAAATTTTCGCAGGTCTGATACTCGAAACCAATAACAGGAATGGCCTAGGGGAAAAGTACGCACAGCATTGTAATCGGGCGAGTTTCTACTTTCAGATGCAACAGGAATATCTCGAGTTCGTCAATCCGTTCGCGAGATATGGGAGTTTGAAGTTAAAGAATGGTTGAGAAACGATCAAAATTTTCTCAATTCTGATACTCGAAACCAGTAACCGGAATGGCCTAGGGGAAAAGTACACACACCATTGTAATCGGGCGAGTTTCTACCTTCAGATGCAACAGGAATTTCTCGAGTTCGTCAATCCGTTCGCGAGATATGGGAGTTTGAAGTTAAGGAATGCTGGAGAACCCATTAAAATTTTCGCAAGTCTTATACTCGAAACCAATTACTAGAAAGGCCTAGGGGAAAAATGCACATACCTTTGTAATCGGGCGAGTTTCCACTTTCAGATGCAACAGGAATTTCGCGAGTTCGTCAATCCGTTCGCGAGAATGGGAGTTTGAAGTTAAGGAATGGTTGAGAAACTATCAAAATTATCGCAAGTCTGATACTCGAAACCAATAACTGGAATGGCCTAGGGGAAAAGTACACACACCATTGTAATCGGGCGGGTTTCTACTTTCAGATGCAACAGGAATTTCTCGAGTTCGTCAATCCGTTCGTGAGATATGGGAGTTTGAAGCTAAGGAATGGTTGAGAAACCATCCAAATTTTCGCAAGTCTGATACTCGAAACCAATAACTACTATGGCCAAGGGCAAAAATACACATACCACTGTAATCGGACGACTTTCTGCTTTCAGATGCAACAGGAATATCGCGAGTTCGTCAATCCGTTCGCAAGATATGGGAGTTTGAAATTAAGGAATGGTTGAGAAACCATCAAAATTTTCGCAAGTCTGACACTCGAAACCTATAACTTGAATGGCCTAGGGGAAAAGTACACACACCATTGTAATCGGGCGTCTTTCAGCTTTCAGATGCACTAGGAAATTCTCGAATTCGTCAATCCGTTCGCGAGATATGGGAGTTTGAAGTTAAGGAATGGTTGAGAAACCATCAAAATTTTCGCTGGTCTGATACTCGAAACCAATAACTACTATTTCCTGGGGAAAAAATACACAGAGCGTTGTTATCGGGCGAGTTTCTGCTTTAAGATGGAACAGGAATTTCTCGAGTTCGCCAATCCGTTCGCGAGGTCCGGGAATTTGAAGTTAAGGAATGGTTGAGGAACCATCAAAATTTTCGCTGGTCTGATACTCGAAACCAATAACTACTATTTCCTAGGGAAAAAATACACATAGCGTTGTTATCGGGCGAGTTTCTGCTTTCAGATGCAACAGGAATTACTCGTGTTCGTCAATCCGTTCGCGAGATATGGGAGTTTGAAGTTAAGGAATGGTTGAGAAACCATCAAAATTTCCGCAAGTCTGATACTCGAAACCAATATCTGGAATGGCCTAGGGGAAAAGTACACACTCCATTGTAATCGGGCGAGTTTCTACTTTCAGATGCAAGAGGAATATCTCGAGTTCGTCAATCCGTTCGCGAGATATGGGAGTTTGAAGTTAGGGAATGGTTGAGAAACCAACAAAATTTTCGCAATTCTGATACTCGAAACCAATAACTACTATTGCCTAGGGCAAAAATACACACACCGTTGTAATCGGGCCACTTTCTGCTTTCAGATGCAACAGGAATATCTCGAGTTCGTCAATCCGTTCGCGAGATATGGGAGTTTGAAGTTAGGGAATGGTTGAGAAACCAACAAAATTTTCGCAATTCTGATACTCGAAACCAATAACTACTATTGCCTAGGGCAAAAATACACATACCGTTGTAATCGGGCGACTTTCTGCTTTCAGATGCAACAGGAATTTCTCGAGTTCGTCAATGCGATCGTGAGATATGGGCGTTTGAAGTTAAGGAACGGTTGAGAAATCATCAAAATTTTCGCAAGTCTGATACTCGAAACCAATTACTACAAAGGCCTATGGGAAAAATGCACATACCTTTGTAATCGGGCGAGTTTCTACTTTCAGATGCAAAAGGAATATCTCGAGTTCGTCAATCCGTTCGCGAGATATGGGAGTTTGAAGTTAAGGAATGGTTGAGAAACCATCAAAATTTTCGCAAGTCTGATACTCGAAACCAATAACTACTATTGCCTAGGGCAAAAATACACATGCCGTTGTAATCAGGCGACTTTCTGCTTTCAGATGCAACAGGAATTTCTCGAGTTCGTCAATGCGATCGTGAGATATGGGCGTTTGAAGTTAAGGAACGGTTGAGAAATCATCAAAATTTTCGCAAGTCTGATACTCGAAACCAATAAGTACTAATTGCTAGGACAAAAATACACACACCGTTGTAATCGGGCGAGTTTCTGCTTTCAGATGCAACCGAAATTTCTCGTGTTCGTCAATCCGTTCGCGAGATGTGGGAGTTTGAAATTAAGGAATGGTAGAGAAACCATCAAAATTTTCGCAAGTCTGATACTCGAAACCAATAACCACTATGGCCTAGGGCAAAAAGACACACAACGTTGTAATCGGGCGAGTTTCTGCTTTCAGATGCAACAGGAATTTCTCGAGTTCGTCAATCCGTTCGTGAGATATGGGAGTTTGAAGTTAACGAGTGGTTGAGAAACCATCAAAATTTTCGCAAGTCCGATACTCGAAACCAATAACAACTATTTCCTAGGGCAAAAATACACATACCGTTGTAATCGGGCGAGTTTCTGCTTTCATATGCAACAGGACTTCTCGAGTTAGTCAATCCGTTCGCGAGATATGGGGGTTTGAAGATAAGGAATAGTTGAGAAACCGTCAAAATTTTCGCAAGTCTGATACTCGAGAGCAATAACTACTATTTCCTAGGGCAAAAATACACATACCGCTGTAATCGGGCGGGTTTCTACTTTCAGATGCAACAGGAATATCTCGAGTTCGTCAATCCGTTTGCGAGATATGGGATTTTGAAGTTAAGGAATGGTTGAGAAACCATCAAAATTTTCGCAAGTCTGATACTCGAAACCAATAACTACTATTGCCTAGGGCAAAAATACACATGCCGTTGTAATCGGATGACTTTCTGCTTTCAGATGCAACAGGAATTTCTCGAGTTCGTCAATCAGTTCGCGAGATATTGGAGTTTGAAGTTAAGGAATGGTTGAGAAACCATGAAAATTTTCGCAAGTCTGATACTCGAAACCAATAACTACAATGGCCTAGGGGAAAAATGCACATACCGTAGTAATCGGGCGAGTTTCTACTTTCAGATGCAACAGGAATTTCTCGAGTTCGTCAATCCGTTCGCGAGATTTTGGAGTTTGAAGTTAAGGAATATTTGAGAAACCATCAAAATTTTCGCAAGTCTGATACTCGAGACCAATAACTACTATGGCCTAGGGGAAAAATACACATCCCGTTGAAATCGGGCGAGTATCTGCTTTCCGATGCAACAGGAATTTCTCGAGTTCGTCAATCAGTTCGCGAGATATGGGAGTTTGAAAATAAGGAATGGTTGAGGAACCATCAAAATTTTCACAAGTCTGATACTCGAAACCAATAACTACAATGGCCTAGGGGAAAAATACACATACCCTAGTAATCGGGCGAGTATCTGCTTTCATATGCAACAGGAATTTCTCGAGTTCGTCAGTCCGTTCGCGAGATATGGGAGTTTGAAGTTAAGGAATGGTTGAGGAACCATCAAAATTTTCACAAGTCTGATACTCGAAACCAATAACTACAATGGCCTAGGGGAAAAATACACATACCCTAGTAATCGGGCGAGTATCTGCTTTCATATGCAACAGGAATTTCTCGAGTTCGTCAGTCCGTTCGCGAGATATGGGAGTTTGAAGTTAAGGAAATGGTTGGGAAACCATGAAAATTTTCGCAAGTCTGATAATCGAAACAAATAACTGGAATGGCCTAGGGGAAAAGTACACACACCATTGTATTCGGGCGTGCTTCTACCTTCAGATGCAACAGGAATTTCTCGAGTTCGTCAATCCGTTCGAGAGATATGGGAGTTTGAAGTTAAGGATTGGTTGAGAAACCATCAAAATTTTCGCAAGTCTGATACTCGAAACCAATAACTACTATTTGCTAGGGCAAAAATACACATACCGTTGTAATCGGGCGAGTTTCTGCTTTCATATGCAACAGGAATTTCTCGAGTTCGTCAATCCGTTTGCGAGATATGGAAGCTTGAAGTTACGGAATGTTTGAGAAACCATCAAAATTTTCGCTGGTCTGATACTCGAAACCTATAACTGGAATGGCCTAGGGGAAAAGTACAGACACCATTGTAATCGGGCGAGTTTCTGCTTTCAGATGCAACAGGAATTTCTCGAGTTCGTCAATCCGTTCGAGAGATATGGGAGTTTGAAGTTAAGGATTGGTTGAGAAACCATCAAAATTTTCGCAAGTCTGATACTCGAAACCAATAACTACTATTTCCTAGGGCAAAAATACACATACCGCTGTAATCGGGCGGGTTTCTGCTTTCAGATGCAGCAGGACATTCTCGAGTTCGTCAATCCGTCCGCGAGATATGGGGGTTTGAAGATAAGGAATGGTTGAGAAACCGTCAAAATTTTCGCAAGTCTGATACTCGAGAGCAACAACTACTATTTCCTAGGGCAAAAATACAGTTACCGTTGTAATCGGGCGAGTCTCTGCTTTCATATGCAACAGGAATTTCTCGAGTTCGTCAATCCGTTCGCGAGATATGGAAGTTTGAAGTTACGGAATGTTTGAGAAACCATCAAAGTTTTCGCTGGTCTGATACTCGAAACCTATAACTGGAATGGCCTCGGGGAAAAGTACAGACACCATTGTAATCGGGCGAGTTTCTACTTTCAGATGCAACAGGAATGTCTCGAGTTCGTCAATCCTTTCGCGAGATATGGGAGTCTGAAGTTAAGGAATGGTTGAGAAACCATCAAAATTTTCACTGGTCTGATACTCGAAACCAATAACTGGAATGGCCTAGGGGAAGAGTACACACACCATTGTATGCGGGCGAGTTTCTGCTTTCAGATGCAACAGGAATTTCTCGAGTTCGTCAATCCGTTCGTGAGATATGGGAGTTTGAAGATAAGGAATGGTTGAGAAACCGTCAAAATTTTCGCAAGTCTGATACTCGAGAGCAATAACTACTATTTCCTAGGGCAAAAATACAGATACCGTTGTAATCGGGCGAGTCTCTGCTTTCATATGCAACAGGAATTTCTCGAGTTCGTCAATCCGTACGCGCGATATGGAAGTTTGAAGTTACGGAATGTTTGAGAAACCATCAAAGTTTTCGCTGGTCTGATACTCGAAACCTATAACTGGAATGGCCTAGGGGAAAAGTACAGACAACTTTGTAATCGGGCGAGTTTCTACTTTCAGATGCAACAGGAATTTCTCGAGTTCGTCCATCCGTTCGCGAGATATGGGAGTCTGAAGTTAAGGAATTGTTGAGAAACCATCAAAATTTTCGCAAGTCTGATACTCGATACCAATAACGACTATTGCCTAGGGCAAAAATACACGTGGCGTTGTAATCGGGCGACTTTCTGCTTTCAGATGCAACAGGAATTTCTCGAGTTCGTCAATCAGTTTGTGAGATATGGGAGTTTGAAGATAAGGAATGGTGGAGAAACCATCAAAATTTTCGCAAGTCTGATACTCGAAACCAATAACTACAATTGCCTAGGGGAAAAATACACATACCGTTGTAATCGAGCGAGTATCTGCTTTCAGATGGAACAGGAAATTCTCGAGTTCGTCAATCCGTTCGCGAGATTTTGGAGTTTGAAGTGAAGGAATGGTTGAGAAACCATCAAAATTTTCGCATGTCTGATACTCGAAACCAATAACTGGAATGGCTAGGGCAAAAGTACACACACCATTGTAATCGGGCGAGTGTCTACTTTCAGGTGCAACAGAAATTTCTCGAGTTCGTCAAACCGTTCGCGAGATATTGGGGTTTGAAGTTAAGGAATAGTTGAGAAACCATCAAAATTTTCACAAGTCTGATACTCGAAACCAATAATTACAGTGGCCAAGGGGAAAAATAAGCATACCGTTGTAGTCGGGCGAGTTTCTACTTTCAGATGCTACAGAAATTTCTCGAGTTCGTCAATACGCTCGCGAGATATGGGAGTTTGAAGTTAAGGAATGGATGAGAAACCATCAAAATTTTCGCTGGTCTGATACTCGAAACCTATAACTGGAATGGCCTAGGGGAAAAGTACAGACACCATTGTAATCGGGCGAGTTTCTACTTTCAGATGCAACAGGAATTTTTCGAGTTCATCATTCCGTTCGCGAGATATGGGAGTTTGAAGTTAAGGAATGGTTGAGAAACCATCAAAATTTTCACTGGTCTGATACTCGAAACCAATAACTGGAATGGCCTAGGGGAAAAGTACACACACCATTGTATTCGGGCGAGTTTCTACTTTCAGATGCAACAGGAATATCTCGAGTTCGTCAATCCGTCCGCGAGATATGGGAGTTTGAAGTTAAGGAATGGTTGAGAAACCATCAAAATTTTCGCAAGTCTGATTCACGAAACCAATAACTACTACGGCCTAGGGCAAAAATACACATACCATTCTAATCGGGCGAGATTCTGCTTTCAGATGCAACAGGAATTTCTCGAGCTCGTCAATCCGTTCGCGAGATATGGAAGTTTGAATTCAAGGAATGGTTGAGAAACCAGCAAAATTTTCGCAAGTCTGATACTCGAAACCAATAACTGGAATGACCTAGGGGAAAAGTAAACACAGCATTGTAATGGAGCGAGTTTCTACTTTCAGATACAACAAGAATTTCTCGAGTTCGTCAATGCGTTCGCGAGATATGGGAGTTTGAAGTTAAGGAATGGTTGAGTAACCATCAAAATTTTCGCATGTCTGATACTCGAAACCAATAACTGTAATGGCTAGGGTAAAAGTAGGAACACCATTGTAATCGGGCGAGTTTCTACTTTCAGATGCAACAGGAATTTCTCGAGTTCGTCAGTCGGTTCGCGAGATATGCGTGTTTGAAGTTAAGGAACGGTTGAGAAACCATTAAAATTTCCGCAAGTCTGATACGCGAAACCAATAACTACAAAGGCCTAGGGGAAAAATACACATACCTTTGTAATCGGGCGAGTTTCTACTTTCAGATGCAACAGGAATTTCTCGAGTTCGTCAATCCGTTCGCGAGATATGGGAGTTTGAAATTAATGAATGGTTGAGAAACAATCAAAATTTTCGCAATTCTGATGCTAGAAACGAATAACTGGAATGGCCTATGGGAAAAGTACACACACCAGTGTAATCGGGCGAGTTTCTTCTTTCAGATGCAACAAGAATTTCTCGAGTTCGTCAATCCGTTCGCGAGATATGGGAGTTTGAAGTTAAGGAATTTTTGAGAAAGCATCAAAATTTTCGCAATTCTGATACTCGAAACCGGTAACTGGAATGGCCTAGAGGAAAAGTACACACACCATTGTAACAGGGCGAAATTCTGCTTTCAGATGCAACAGGAATTTCTCGAGTCCGTCAATCCGTTTGCTAGATATGGGAGTTTGAAGTTAAGGAATGGTTGAGAAACCATAAAAATTTTCGCAAGTCTGATACTCGAAACCAATAACTACTATGGCCCGGGGCAAAAATATCCATACCGTTGTAATCGGGCGAGTTTCTGCTTTCAGATGCAACAGGAATTTCTCGAGGTCGTCAATCCGTTCGCGAGATATGGGAGTTTGAAGTTAAGGAATGGTTGAGTAACCATCAAAATTTTCGCATGTCTGATACTCGAAACCAATAACTGTAATGGCTAGGGTAAAAGTAGGAACACCATTGTAATCGGGCGAGTTTCTACTTTCAGATGCAACAGGAATTTCTCGAGTTCGTCAGTCGGTTCGCGAGATATGCGTGTTTGAAGTTAAGGAACGGTTGAGAAACCATCAAAATTTCCGCAAGTCTGATACGCGAAACCAATAACTACAAAGGCCTAGGGGAAAAATACACATACCTTTGTAATCGTGCGAGTTTCTACTTTCAGATGCAACAGGAATTTCTCGAGTTCGTCAATCCGTTCGCGAGATATGGGAGTTTGAAATTAATGAATGGTTGAGAAACAATCAAAATTTTCGCAATTCTGATGCTAGAAACGAATAACTGGAATGGCCTAGGGGAAAAGTACACACACCAGTGTAATCGGGCGAGTTTCTTCTTTCAGATGCAACAGGAATTTCTCGAGTTCGTCAATCCGTTCGCGAGATATGGGAGTTTGAAGTTAAGGAATTTTTGAGAAAGCATCAAAATTTTCGCAATTCTGATACTCGAAACCGGTAACTGGAATGGCCTAGAGGAAAAGTACACACACCATTGTAACAGGGCGAAATTCTGCTTTCAGATGCAACAGGAATTTCTCGAGTCCGTCAATCCGTTTGCGAGATATGGGAGTTTGAAGTTAAGGAATGGTTGAGAAACCATAAAAATTTTCGCAAGTCTGATACTCGAAACCAATAACTACTATGGCCCGGGGCAAAAATATCCATACCGTTGTAATCGGGCGAGTTTCTGCTTTCAGATGCAACAGGAATTTCTCGAGGTCGTCAATCCGTTCGCGAGATATGGGAGTTTGAAAATAAGGAATGGTTGAGGAACCATCAAAATTTTCACAAGTCTGATACTCGAAACCAATAACTACAATGGCCTAGGGGAAAAATACACATACCCTAGTAATCGGGCGAGTATCTGCTTTCATATGCAACAGGAATTTCTCGAGTTCGTCAGTCCGTTCGCGAGATATGGGAGTTTGAAGTTAAGGAATGGTTGAGAAACCATCAAAATTTTCGCAAGTCTGATACTCGAAACCAATAACTACAATGGCCTAGGGGAAAAATACACATGCCGTTGTAATCGGGCGAGTATCTGCTTTTAGATGCAACAGGAATTTCTCGAGTTCGTCAATCCGTTCGTGAGATATGGGAGTTTGAAGTTAAGGAGTGGTTGAGGAACCATCAAAATTTTCGCAAGTCTGATACTCGAAACCAATAACTACTATTTCCTAGGGCAAAAATACACATACCGTTGTGATCGGGCGAGTTTCTGCTTTCATATGCAACAGGAATATCTCGAGTTCGTCAATCCGTTCCCGAGGTATGGGAGTTTGAAGTTAAGGAAATGGTTGAGAAACCATGAAAATTTTCGCAAGTCTGATAATCGAAACAAATAACTGGAATGGCCTAGGGGAAAAGTACACACACCATTGTATTCGGGCGTGCTTCTACCTTCAGATGCAACAGGAATTTCTCGAGTTCGTCAATCCGTTCGAGAGATATGGGAGTTTGAAGTTAAGGATTGGTTGAGAAACCATCAAAATTTTCGCAAGTCTGATACTCGAAACCAATAACTACTATTTGCTAGGGCAAAAATACACATACCGTTGTAATCGGGCGAGTTTCTGCTTTCATATGCAACAGGAATTTCTCGAGTTCGTCAATCCGTTTGCGAGATATGGAAGCTTGAAGTTACGGAATGTTTGAGAAACCATCAAAATTTTCGCTGGTCTGATACTCGAAACCTATAACTGGAATGGCCTAGGGGAAAAGTACAGACACCATTGTAATCGGGCGAGTTCCTGCTTTCAGATGCAACAGGAATTTCTCGAGTTCGTCAATCCGTTCGAGAGATATGGGAGTTTGAAGTTAAGGATTGGTTGAGAAACCATCAAAATTTTCGCAAGTCTGATACTCGAAACCAATAACTACTATTTCCTAGGGCAAAAATACACATACCGCTGTAATCGGGCGGGTTTCTGCTTTCAGATGCAGCAGGACATTCTCGAGTTCGTCAATCCGTCCGCGAGATATGGGGGTTTGAAGATAAGGAATGGTTGAGAAACCGTCAAAATTTTCGCAAGTCTGATACTCGAGAGCAACAACTACTATTTCCTAGGGCAAAAATACAGTTACCGTTGTAATCGGGCGAGTCTCTGCTTTCATATGCAACAGGAATTTCTCGAGTTCGTCAATCCGTTCGCGAGATATGGAAGTTTGAAGTTACGGAATGTTTGAGAAACCATCAAAGTTTTCGCTGGTCTGATACTCGAAACCTATAACTGGAATGGCCTCGGGGAAAAGTACAGACACCATTGTAATCGGGCGAGTTTCTACTTTCAGATGCAACAGGAATGTCTCGAGTTCGTCAATCCTTTCGCGAGATATGGGAGTCTGAAGTTAAGGAATGGTTGAGAAACCATCAAAATTTTCACTGGTCTGATACTCGAAACCAATAACTGGAATGGCCTAGGGGAAGAGTACACACACCATTGTATGCGGGCGAGTTTCTGCTTTCAGATGCAACAGGAATTTCTCGAGTTCGTCAATCCGTTCGTGAGATATGGGAGTTTGAAGATAAGGAATGGTTGAGAAACCGTCAAAATTTTCGCAAGTCTGATACTCGAGAGCAATAACTACTATTTCCTAGGGCAAAAATACAGATACCGTTGTAATCGGGCGAGTCTCTGCTTTCATATGCAACAGGAATTTCTCGAGTTCGTCAATCCGTACGCGCGATATGGAAGTTTGAAGTTACGGAATGTTTGAGAAACCATCAAAGTTTTCGCTGGTCTGATACTCGCAACCTATAACTGGAATGGCCTAGGGGAAAAGTACAGACAACATTGTAATCGGGCGAGTTTCTACTTTCAGATGCAACAGGAATTTCTCGAGTTCGTCCATCCGTTCGCGAGATATGGGAGTCTGAAGTTAAGGAATTGTTGAGAAACCATCAAAATTTTCGCAAGTCTGATACTCGATACCAATAACGACTATTGCCTAGGGCAAAAATACACGTGCCGTTGTAATCGGGCGACTTTCTGCTTTCAGATGCAACAGGAATTTCTCGAGTTCGTCAATCAGTTTGTGAGATATGGGAGTTTGAAGATAAGGAATGGTGGAGAAACCATCAAAATTTTCGCAAGTCTGATACTCGAAACCAATAACTACAATTGCCTAGGGGAAAAATACACATACCGTTGTAATCGAGCGAGTATCTGCTTTCAGATGGAACAGGAAATTCTCGAGTTCGTCAATCCGTTCGCGAGATTTTGGAGTTTGAAGTGAAGGAATGGTTGAGAAACCATCAAAATTTTCGCATGTCTGATACTCGAAACCAATAACTGGAATGGCTAGGGCAAAAGTACACACACCATTGTAATCGGGCGAGTGTCTACTTTCAGGTGCAACAGAAATTTCTCGAGTTCGTCAAACCGTTCGCGAGATATTGGGGTTTGAAGTTAAGGAATAGTTGAGAAACCATCAAAATTTTCACAAGTCTGATACTCGAAACCAATAATTACAGTGGCCAAGGGGAAAAATAAGCATACCGTTGTAGTCGGGCGAGTTTCTACTTTCAGATGCTACAGAAATTTCTCGAGTTCGTCAATACGCTCGCGAGATATGGGAGTTTGAAGTTAAGGAATGGATGAGAAACCATCAAAATTTTCGCTGGTCTGATACTCGAAACCTATAACTGGAATGGCCTAGGGGAAAAGTACAGACACCATTGTAATCGGGCGAGTTTCTACTTTCAGATGCAACAGGAATTTTTCGAGTTCATCATTCCGTTCGCGAGATATGGGAGTTTGAAGTTAAGGAATGGTTGAGAAACCATCAAAATTTTCACTGGTCTGATACTCGAAACCAATAACTGGAATGGCCTAGGGGAAAAGTACACACACCATTGTATTCGGGCGAGTTTCTACTTTCAGATGCAACAGGAATATCTCGAGTTCGTCAATCCGTCCGCGAGATATGGGAGTTTGAAGTTAAGGAATGGTTGAGAAACCATCAAAATTTTCGCAAGTCTGATTCACGAAACCAATAACTACTACGGCCTAGGGCAAAAATACACATACCATTCTAATCGGGCGAGATTCTGCTTTCAGATGCAACAGGAATTTCTCGAGCTCGTCAATCCGTTCGCGAGATATGGAAGTTTGAATTCAAGGAATGGTTGAGAAACCAGCAAAATTTTCGCAAGTCTGATACTCGAAACCAATAACTGGAATGACCTAGGGGAAAAGTAAACACAGCATTGTAATGGAGCGAGTTTCTACTTTCAGATACAACAAGAATTTCTCGAGTTCGTCAATGCGTTCGCGAGATATGGGAGTTTGAAGTTAAGGAATGGTTGAGTAACCATCAAAATTTTCGCATGTCTGATACTCGAAACCAATAACTGTAATGGCTAGGGTAAAAGTACGAACACCATTGTAATCGGGCGAGTTTCTACTTTCAGATGCAACAGGAATTTCTCGAGTTCGTCAGTCGGTTCGCGAGATATGCGTGTTTGAAGTTAAGGAACGGTTGAGAAACCATCAAAATTTCCGCAAGTCTGATACGCGAAACCAATAACTACAAAGGCCTAGGGGAAAAATACACATACCTTTGTAATCGGGCGAGTTTCTACTTTCAGATGCAACAGGAATTTCTCGAGTTCGTCAATCCGTTCGCGAGATATGGGAGTTTGAAATTAATGAATGGTTGAGAAACAATCAAAATTTTCGCAATTCTGATGCTAGAAACGAATAACTGGAATGGCCTAGGGGAAAAGTACACACACCAGTGTAATCGGGCGAGTTTCTTCTTTCAGATGCAACAAGAATTTCTCGAGTTCGTCAATCCGTTCGCGAGATATGGGAGTTTGAAGTTAAGGAATTTTTGAGAAAGCATCAAAATTTTCGCAATTCTGATACTCGAAACCGGTAACTGGAATGGCCTAGAGGAAAAGTACACACACCATTGTAACAGGGCGAAATTCTGCTTTCAGATGCAACAGGAATTTCTCGAGTCCGTCAATCCGTTTGCTAGATATGGGAGTTTGAAGTTAAGGAATGGTTGAGAAACCATAAAAATTTTCGCAAGTCTGATACTCGAAACCAATAACTACTATGGCCCGGGGCAAAAATATCCATACCGTTGTAATCGGGCGAGTTTCTGCTTTCAGATGCAACAGGAATTTCTCGAGGTCGTCAATCCGTTCGCGAGATATGGGAGTTTGAAGTTAAGGAATGGTTGAGTAACCATCAAAATTTTCGCATGTCTGATACTCGAAACCAATAACTGTAATGGCTAGGGTAAAAGTAGGAACACCATTGTAATCGGGCGAGTTTCTACTTTCAGATGCAACAGGAATTTCTCGAGTTCGTCAGTCGGTTCGCGAGATATGCGTGTTTGAAGTTAAGGAACGGTTGAGAAACCATCAAAATTTCCGCAAGTCTGATACGCGAAACCAATAACTACAAAGGCCTAGGGGAAAAATACACATACCTTTGTAATCGGGCGAGTTTCTACTTTCAGATGCAACAGGAATTTCTCGAGTTCGTCAATCCGTTCGCGAGATATGGGAGTTTGAAATTAATGAATGGTTGAGAAACAATCAAAATTTTCGCAATTCTGATGCTAGAAACGAATAACTGGTATGGCCTAGGGGAAAAGTACACACACCAGTGTAATCGGGCGAGTTTCTTCTTTCAGATGCAACAGGAATTTCTCGAGTTCGTCAATCCGTTCGCGAGATATGGGAGTTTGAAGTTAAGGAATTTTTGAGAAAGCATCAAAATTTTCGCAATTCTGATACTCGAAACCGGTAACTGGAATGGCCTAGAGGAAAAGTACACACACCATTGTAACAGGGCGAAATTCTGCTTTCAGATGCAACAGGAATTTCTCGAGTCCGTCAATCCGTTTGCGAGATATGGGAGTTTGAAGTTAAGGAATGGTTGAGAAACCATAAAAATTTTCGCAAGTCTGATACTCGAAACCAATAACTACTATGGCCCGGGGCAAAAATATCCATACCGTTGTAATCGGGCGAGTTTCTGCTTTCAGATGCAACAGGAATTTCTCGAGGTCGTCAATCCGTTCGCGAGATATGGGAGTTTCAAATTAAGGAACGGTTGAGAAACCATCAAAATTGTCGCAAGTCTGATACTCGAAACCAATAACTACAAAGGCCTATCGGAAAAATACAAATACCGTTGTAATCGGGCGAGTTTCTGCTTTCAGATGCAATAGGAAATTCTCGAATTCGTCAATCCGTTCGCGTGATATGGGAGTTTGAAGTTAAGGAATGCTTGAGTAACCATCAAAATTTTCGCAAGTCTGATACTCGAAACCAATTACTACAATGGCCTAGGGGAGAAATACACATTCTGTTGTAATCGGGAGAGTTTCTACTTTCAGATGCAACAGAAATTTTTCGGTTTCGTCAATCCGTTCGCGAAATATCGGAGTCTGGAATTAAGAGATGGTTTTGAAACCATCAAAATTTTCGCAATTCTGATGCTAGAAACGAATAACTGGAATGGCCTAGGGTAAAAGTTCACACACCATTGTAATCGGGCGAGTTTCTACTTTCAGATGCAACAGGAACTTCTCGAGTACGTCAATTCGTTCGTGAGATATGGGAGTTTGAAGTTAAGGAATGGTTGAGAAACCATCAAAATTTTCGCATGTCTGATGCTCGAAACCAATAACTGGAATGGCTAGGGGAAAAGTACACACACCATTGTAATCGGGCGAGTTTCTACTTTCAGATGCAACAGGAATTTCTCGAGTTCGTCAATCCGTTCGCGAGATATGGGAGTTTGAATTCAAGGAATGGTTGAGATACCAGCAAAATTTTCTCTGGTCTGATACTCGAAACCAATAACTGGAATGGCCTAGGGGAAAAGTACACACACCATTGTAATCGGGCGAGGTGCTACGTTCAGACACAACAGGAATTTCTCGAGTTCGTCAATGCGTTCGCGAGATATGGGAGTTTGAAGTTAAGGAATGGTTGAGAAACCATCAAAATTTTCGCATGTCTGATGCTCGAAACCAATAACTGGAATGGCTAGGGGAAAAGTACACACACGATTGTAATCGGGCGAGTGTCTACTTTCAGATGCAACAGAAATTTCTCGAGTTCATCAATCCGTTCGCGAGATATGGGAGTTTGGAGTTAAGGAATGGTTGAGAAACCATCAAAATTTTCGCAATTCTGATACTCGAAAACAATAACCACTATGGCCTAGGGCAAAAATACACACACCGTTGTAATCGGGCGAGTATCGTCTTTCAGATGCAACAGGAACTTCTCGAGTTCGTCAATCCGTTCGCGAGTTATGGGAGTTTGAAGTTAAGGAATGGTTGAGAAACCATCAATATTTTCGCAAGTCTGATACTCGAAACCAATAATTACAATGGCCAAGGGGAAAAATAAACATACCGTTGTAGACGGGCGAGTTTCTACTTTCAGATGCTACAGGAATTTCTCGAGTTCGTCAATCCGCTCGAGAGATATGGGAGTTTGAAATTAAGGAATGGATGAGGAACCATCAAAATTTTCGCTGGTCTGATACTGGAAACCAGTAACTGGATTGGCCAAGGGGATAAGTACACCCACCGTTGTAATCGGGCGAGTTTCTACTTTCAGATGCAGCAGGAATTTCTCCAGTTCGTCTATCCGTTCGCGAGATATGGGAGTTTGAAGTTAAGGAATGGTTGAGAAACCATCAAAATTTTCGCAAGTCTGATACTCGAAACCCATAACTATTATGGTCTAGGTCAAGAATACACATACCGTTGTAATCGGGCGAGTTTCTGCTTTCAGATGCAACAAGAATTTCTGGAATTAGTCAATCCGTTCGCGAGATATGGGAGTTTGGAGTTAAGGAATGGTTGAGAAACCATCAAAATTTTCGCAAGTCTGATACTCGAAACCCATAACCATTATGGCTTAGGGCAAAAATACCCATACCGTTGTAATCGGGCGAGTTTCTGCTTTCAGTTGCAACAGGAATTTCTCGAGTTCGTCAATCCGTTCGCGAGATATGGGAGTTTGAAGTTAAGGAATGGTTTTGAAACAATCAAAATTTTCGCAAGTCTGATACTCGAAACCAATAACTGGAATGGGCTAAGGGAAGAGTACAAACACCATTGGAATCGGGAGATTTTCTACTTTCAGATGCAATAGGAATTTCTGGAGTTAGTCAATCCGTTCGCGAGATATGGGAGTTTGGAGTTAAGGAATGGTTGAGAAACCATCAAAATTTTCGCAATTCTGATACTCGAAAACAGTAACCACTATGGCCTAGGGCAAAAATACACACACCGTTGTAATCGGGCGAGTATCTGCTTTCAGATGCAACAGGAACTTCTCGAGTTCGTCAATCCGTTCGCGAGATATGGGAGTTTGAAGTTAAGGAATGGTTGAGAAACCATCAAAATTTTCGCAAGTCTGTTACTCGAAACACATAACTATTATGGCTTAGGGCAAAAATACACATACCGTTGTAATCGGGCGAGTTTCTGCTTTCAGATGCAACAGGAATTTCTCGAGTTCGTCAATCCGTTCGCGAGATATGGCAGTTTGAAGTTAAGGAATGGTTGAGAAACCATCAAAATTTTCGCAAGTCTGATACTCGAAACCCATAACTATTATGGTCTAGGTCAAGAATACACATACCGTTGTAATCGGGCGAGCTTCTGCTTTCAGATGCAACAGGAATTTCTCGAGTTCGTCAATCCGTTCGCGAGATATGGGAGTTTGAAGTTAAGGAAGGGTTGAGAAACCATCAAAATTTTCGCAATTCTGATACTCGAAACCAATAACTGGAATAGCCTGGGTCAAAAATACACATACCGTTGTAATTGGGCGAGTTTCTGCTTTCGGATGCAACAAGAATTTCTCGAGTATGTCAATCCGTTCACGAGATATGGGAGTTTGAAGTTAAGGAATGGTTGAGAAACCATCAAAATTTTCGCAAGTCTGATACTCGAAACCAATAATTACAATGGCCAAGGGGAAAAATAAGCATACCGTTGTAGTCGGGCGAGTTTCTACTTTCAGATGCTACAGGAATTTCTCGAGTTCGTCAATCCGCTCGCGAGATATGGGAGTTTGAATTTAAGGAATGGATGAGAAACCATCAAAATTTTCGCTGGTCTGATACTGGAAACCAATAACTGGAATGGCCATGGGGATAAGTACACCCACCGTTGTAATCGGGCGAGTTTCTACCTTCAGATGCAGCAGGAATTTCTCCAGTTCGTCTATCCGTTCGCGAGATATGGGAGTTTGAAGTCAAGGAATGGTTGAGAAACCAGCAAAATTTCCTCTGGTCTGATACTCGAAACCAATAACTGGAATGGCCTAGGGGAAAAGTACACACACCATTGTAATCGGGCGAGTTTCTACTTTCAGATGCAACAGGAATTTCTCGAGTTCGTCATTCGGTTCGCGAGATATGCGTGTTTGAAGTCAAGGAATGGTTGAGAAACCAGCAAAATTTCCTCTGGTCTGATACTCGAAACCAATAACTGGAATGGCCTAGGGGAAAAGTACATACACCATTGTAATCGTGCGAGTTTCTACTTTCAGATACAACAGGAATTTCTCGAGTTCGTCAATGCGTTCGCGAGATATGGGAGTTTGAAGTTAAGGAATGGTTGAGGAATCATCAAAATTTTCGCAAGTCTGATACGCGAAACCGATAACTACAAAGGCCTAGGGGAAAAATACACGTACCTTTGTAATCGGGCGAGTTTCTACGTTCAGATGCAACAGGAATTTCTCGAGTTCGTCAATCCGTTCGCGAGATATGGGAGTTTGAAATTAAGGAATGGTTGAGGAACCATCAAAATTTTCGCAATTCTGATGCTAGAAAAGAATAACTGGAATGCCCTAGGGGCAAAGTACACAAACCATTGTAATCGGGCGAGTTTCTTCTTTCAGATGCAACAGGAATTTCTCGAGTTCATCAATCCGTTCGCGAGATATGGGAGTTTGAAGTTAAGGAATGGTTGAGAAAGCATCAAAATTTTCGCAATTCTGATACTCGAAACCTGTAACTGGAATGGACTAGTGGAAAAGTACACACACCATTGTAACCGGGCGAAATTCTGCTTTCAGATGCAACAGGAATTTCTCGAGTTCGTCAATCCGTTTGCGAGATATGGGAGTTTGAAGTTAAGGAATGGTTGAGGAACCAGAAAAATTTTCGCAAGTCTGATACTCGAAAGCAATAACTATTATGGTCTAGGGCAAAAATACACATACCGTTGTAATCGGGAGAGTTTCTACTTCCAGATGCAACAGTAATTTTTCGGATTCGTCAAACCGTTCGCAAAATATGGGAGTTTGTAGCTAAGGAATGGTTGAGAAACCATAAAAATTTTCGCAAGTCTGATACTCGAAACCAATAACTGCTATGGACTAGGGCAAAAATACACATACCATTCTAATCGTGCGAGATTCTGCTTTCAGATGCAACAGGAATTTCTCGAGCTCGTCAATCCGTTCGCGAGATATGGGACTTTGAAATTAATGAATGGTTGAGGAACCAGCAAAATTTTGGCAAGTCTGATACTCGAAACCAATAACTGGAATGGCCTAGGGGAAAAGCACACACGCCATTGTAATCGGGCGAGTTTCTACTTTCAGATGCAACAGGAATTTCTCGAGTTCGTCATTCCATTCGCGAGATATGGGAGTTTGAAGTTAAGAAATGGTTGACAAACCATCAAAATTTTCGCTGGTCTGATACTCGAAACCAATAACTGGAATGGCCTAGGGGAAAAGTACACACACCATTGTAATCGGGCGAGGTTCTACTTTCAGACACAACAGGAATTTCTCGAGTTCGTCAATCCGTTAGCGAGATATGGGAGTTTGAAGTTAAGGAATGGTTGAGAAACCATCAAAATTTTCGCAAGTCTGATACTCGAAACCAATAACTACTATTTCCTATGGCAAAAATACACATACCTTTGTAATCCGGCGAGTGTCTGCTTTCACATGCAGAAGGAATTTCTCGAGTTCGTCAAGCCCTTCGCGAGTTATGGGAGTTTGAAGTTAAGGAATGGTTGAGAAACCATCAAAATTTTCGCAAGTCTGATACTCGAAACCCATAATAATTATGGCCTAGGGCAAAAATACACATACCGTTCTAATCGGGCGAGTTTCTGCTTTCAGATGCAACAGGAATTTCTCGAGTTCGTCAATCCGTTAGCGAGATATGGGAGTTTGAAGTTAAGGAATGGTTGAGAAACCATCAAAATTTTCGCAAGTCTGATACTCGAAACAAATAATTACAATGGCCATGGGGAAAAATAAGCATACCGTTGTAGTCGGGCGAGATTCTACTTTCAGATGCTACAGGAATTTCTCGAGTTCGTCAATCCGCTCGCGAGATATGGGTGTTTGAAGTTAAGGAATGGA
This sequence comes from Ptiloglossa arizonensis, assembly GCF_051014685.1. NCBI lineage: Eukaryota > Metazoa > Arthropoda > Insecta > Hymenoptera > Colletidae > Ptiloglossa > Ptiloglossa arizonensis. The sequence goes on from NW_027478634.1 coordinate 279,768, forward strand.
TGAGAAACCATCAAAATTTTCGCTGGTCTGATACTGGAAACCAATAACTGGAATGGCCTAGGGGATAAGTACCCCCACCGTTGTAATCGGGCGAGTTACTACTTTCACATGCAGCAGGAATTTCTCGAGTTCGTCAATCCGTTCGCGAGATATGGGAGTTTGAAGTTAAGGAATGGTTGAGAAACCATCAAAATTTTTGCATGTCTGATACTCGAAACCAAAAACTACTATTGCCTAGAGCAAAAATTCACACACCGATGTAATCGGGCGAGTTTCTGCTTTCAGATGCAATAGGAAATTCTCGAGTTCGTCAATCCGTTCCCGTGATATGTGAGTTTGAAGTTAAGGAATGGTTGAGAAACCATCAAAATTTTCGCAAATCTGATACTCGAAACCAATAACTGGAATGGCTAGGGGAAAAGTACGAACACCGTTGTAATCGGGAGAGTTTCTACTTTCAGATGCAACAGGAATTTCTCGAGTTCGTCATTCGGTTCGCGAGATATGCGTGTTTGAAGTTAAGGAACGGTTGAGAAACCATCAAAATTTTCGCTTGTCTGATACTCGAAACCAATAACCCGAATGGCCTAGGGGAAAAGCACACACACCATTGTAATCGGGCATGTTGAAATGAATGCAACAACGATCTTAAGGATGCCAGATGTCGATTTTTGGGACTGTCTCCGTATTGGCGCGTAAGGGTCGTCCGCCGCACGGTCAACGGTTTGGCCGTTTACGTTTTTGTTTTTCCTACCAGTCGAGTTCCAAGTCCAGAGTCACGAAGACATATCACATTGTACTCCTCGAGTGCCTACATTGTATTCTTGTGTGTACGGGAACTATACTACTAGATACGCGAGATCCCTGCATATCATAATAAACTACTTATTATAATCTGAACTTTCCAACAGGTTATGGGCCCAGGGCTAGTGTATAGTGACTAAGGTGTTTATAAAGTCAGTACAAATTTTTTTTTTGTGTGTGTGATATAAAAGTGAATCAAGTCAAAATGTCTGGTGTAAGTAGTGCTTTCTCAATCCAGAAACTAAACGGTGGGAATTATTCGGTATGGAGTTATAAATTGGAACTGCTGCTGATTAAAGAAAAATTGTGGAATGTGATAGCAGAAGAGAAACCTGAACCAGCGACCGTTGCGTGGACGCAGAAGGACAATGAAGCACGTGCCACAATTGGTCTCTTAGTTGAAGACACTCAGTTGCAACACATAAGGAATGCGAAAACCGCACGTAAAGCATGGGAGTCACTAAAGGATTACCACCAAAAGTCGACCTTAACAAGTAAGGTTCTGTTGTTAAAGCGACTGTGCCGAACGGTAATGAAGGAAGATGGTGACATGGAGCAACACATTACCATAATGTCAGGGTACATAAATGACTTAACGGCTCTCGGACAAAACCTACCAGATAATTTAATGGCGGCAATGCTATTGGGAAGTCTCCCTGAATCTTACGAAACGTTGGTTACAGCCCTTGAAAGCAGACCGGAAAACGATTTCACTTTGAAACTCGTAAAGGGAAAACTAATAGACGAGTTCAAAAGGCGTAAAGGGGCAAAGGACACAAGGGAGAATGCACAAGGTGCCGAAACGGCAATGAAAACAGAGTTTGGATGCAGAAGCGGTGCCCAATCAAGAAGGACTTGTTATTTTTGTAAGAAGCCGGGGCATTACAAAAGTGACTGTACAAAATACAAGTCCTGGAAAAATAAGCAAGGAAAAGCCAATACAGTATCGGAAGGAAAATCTTCAAACGATATAAGTTTTTATGCAAAGGTTTCGACGGATAATCCAGAAGAAACGTGCTCGAAAGCCGAAACTAAAGAAAATGCGAGACCTCACATTTGGATCATTGATTCCGGTGCAACTAGCCACATGTCAGCGTCAAAGGAATTCTTTCAAGAATTGGACACAAAGAGGCAAGGCCACGTGCGCCTTGCAGACGAAAGCAAAGTGGTCAAAGTGCATGGGATCGGATCGGGAACAATTAAATGTGGAGTGGACGCAGAAAAAGTTTTGGAAGTGAAAGTGACTAACGTGCTTTACGTTCCGTCACTCGGGTCTAATTTATTGTCGGTCAAAAGGCTAACCGAAAAAGGTTTCAAGTTGACTTTCGTTAAAGAAGACTGCACAATTTCAAAAGATGGGAAATTTTTAGCAAGAGCCACGACATCTGGAAACCTTTACCAGCTAAATGTAGTCGAAGAGGCACATGTCGCAAGCGGAAACAGTAACACTGGGCACACCGAAAATTGCCAGCATACCTGGCATCGACGGTTTGGTCATCGGGACCCAAGTGCAGTAAAAGAGCTTAGCGAAAAAAGGTTAGCTAAAGGTATAAGGGTAATCAGCTGTGGACAACGCATAACTTGCGAGTGTTGCATCATTGGCAAAATGTCGCGTATACCGTTTCCGAAAGAATCAAGGAACAGATCAAATGCAATTTTGGATCTTATTCATACTGATGTTTGCGGACCTATGCAAACAGTAACACCGGGCAATAAAAGGTACATTCTGACCATCATTGACGATTACTCCCGCTATACGAATATTCATCTTCTTGACCATAAAAACGAAGCTGCAGAACGCATCAAGGAGTTTGTGGAAATGACGAAGACGCAGTTTCAGAAAAAGCCGAAGAAAATACGGTCAGATAGAGGAAGGGAGTACGTAAATGAATATCTGCAAAAATACTTGAGAAAGGAAGGGATTCAAGTACAATATACCGCTGCTTATTCACCGCAACAAAATGGTGTTGCAGAACGAAAGAACAGATCCTTATTAGAAATGGCAAGATGTATGTTGTTGGACGCGAAATTAGCAAAAAAATATTGGGGAGAGGCGATAAACACCGCGAATTATTTGCAAAATCGCCTACCAACAAAAGCCATAAGAAAGACCCCGTATGAGCTATGGTATTCAAGAAAACCAGACGTCAGAAACTTACATATATTCGGATGCAATGCGTATATCTACGTCCATAAGGAACAGCGAAAGAAGCTAGATAACAAAGCTGAAAAATACACCTTCGTTGGTTATTCGGAGGAATCAAAAGCCTACAGATTATTGGACACAGAAACAAGTAAAATCAAAATTAGCCGTGACGTGATATTTTTAGACAAAGTGGATGAAGATAGATCAATTCGTACGGATAATGATGAGATCACGTTTCCATCGAAGGCAAGCCACAACGAAGAGAACCAAGGAAGCTCAAGCGATGAACGGTCCGAAGAAGAATTGCCATCAGAAGAACCAAGAATTGAAGATTCTGTGCGAAATAGACAATCAGAGAGGAAAAACCGTGGTGTGCCACCGGATAGGTACATGGCTTCTCTGAATACAGTTACAGTTGAAGAAAATGAGCCAAGGAACGCGAAACAGGCATTATCAGGACCCAACAAGGACAAATGGAAAAGGGCCATGGACGGAGAGATCATTTCCCTGAATGAAAATGACACATGGGATATAGTGCCTGAGCCGAAAGATAAAAACATAGTTACGTGTAAGTGGGTGTTTAAATTGAAACGGAACAGTGCTGGGACTATTGAAAGATGCAAGGCAAGACTTGTTGCTCGTGGGTTTTCCCAAAAATATGGGACAGACTACGACGAGGTGTTTGCACCTGTCGTGCGGCAAGTGACCTTTAGAACCTTTCTAGCTGTGGCAGGTCAAAAACAAATGTCAGTCAAGCATTTCGATGCGAAGACAGCGTTTCTCAACGGAAGGCTATCGGAAGACATATATATGAGGCAACCGGAAGGATATGCAGAGTCAGGAAAGGAAAATTATGTCTGTAAACTGAATAAAGGTATTTATGGTCTGAAACAAGCCGCGAAAATCTGGAACGATCAATTAAATGGATTACTAAAGAAGCATAATTTTGTACAAGGCCAAGCGGATCCATGCCTGTACGTGAAAGTCGACAAGGGCGAATTAATTTACATTATTGTATATGTAGATGATATTCTAATTGCATCAAAACATGTAAGCAAAATCGATGAAACAGCTGATCTTCTGAAGGAACATTTCCATCTCAATGATTTAGGACTACTTAAACACTATCTGGGCATAGAAGTAAGGAAAGATGAGAGAGGATTTTATTGCGTAAAGCAAGAAAAATACATAGAGAAAATTCTGCACAGATTCGGATTACAGGATGCAAAAATAGCTAGCATACCGCTAGACCAAGGATACCTGAAATACAGGGAAGATGGAATGGAATTTACAGAGAATGAAAAATATCAGCAATTAATTGGGGCTTTGTTATACATAGCAGTAAACTCAAGGCCGGACATAGCGGCGAGTGTTGCAATTTTAAGTCAATATAATAAACAGCCTACAACGCATGATTGGACCGAGGTAAAGAGAGTTGCTCGATATTTGAAGGGGACAAAGCGATACGAGCTGAGACTGGGCCAATCAGACGGAAGTAAGGGATTAATCGGCTACGCTGACGCGGACTGGGCCCAAAACAAAACCGATCGAAAATCCATCAGCGGATACGTATTTCAGCTCTTTGGAGGTTCGATAAGTTGGGCTTGCAGGAAACAATCTTGTGTTTCATTATCGTCCACGGAGGCTGAGTACGTTGCACTTGCAGAAGCAACTCAGGAAGCACTATGGTTGCACCGTTTGCTTCAAGATTTCGGGGAAGAAGATGGCTATCGAAGGAATACAACCATCTATGAGGACAACCAAAGTTGCTTAAAGCTTGTGTGTAGTGACAAGTTTAATAATCGAACTAAACATATAGACACTAAGTTTCATTACATAAAAGATGTGCATAGTCAGGGAATCGTGAACTACGAATATTGTCCCACAGAACGAATGTTAGCGGATATGTTAACAAAACCTTTAGGCAAAGTGAAGTTAAAGTTTTTCATTAATAAGTGCGGACTGTTTTAGTTCTTTAAAGTAAATAAGAATGATCATTGTTGAGGAAGGGTGTTGGAATGAATGCAACAACGATCTTAAGGATGCCAGATGTCGATTTTTGGGACTGTCTCCGTATTGGCGCGTAAGGGTCGTCCGCCGCACGGTCAACGGTTTGGCCGTTTACGTTTTTGTTTTTCCTACCAGTCGAGTTCCAAGTCCAGAGTCACGAAGACATATCACATTGTACTCCTCGAGTGCCTACATTGTATTCTTGTGTGTACGGGAACTATACTACTAGATACGCGAGATCCCTGCATATCATAATAAACTACTTATTATAATCTGAACTTTCCAACAGGGCAAGTTTCTACTTTCAAATGCAACAGGAATTTCTCGAGTTCGTCAATCCGTTCGCGAGATATGGGAGTTTGATGTTAAGGAATGGTTGAGAAACCATCAAAATTTTCTCAAGTCTGATACTCGAAACCAACAACTGGAATGGCCTAGGCCAAAAATACACATACCGTTGTAATCGGGCGAGTTTCTGCTTTCAGATGCAATAGGAAATTCTCGAGTTCGTCATTCCGTTCGCGAGATATGGGAGTTTAAAGTTAAGAAATGATTGACAAACCATCAAAATTTTCGCTGGTCTGATACTCGAAACCAATAACTGGAATGGCCTAGGGGAAAAGCACACACACGATTGTAATCGGGCGAGTTTCTACGTTCAGATGCAACAGGAATTTCTCGAGTTCGTCAATCCGTTCGCGAGATATGGGAGTTTGAAGTTAAGGAATGGTTGAGAAACCATCAAAATTTTCGCAAGTCTGATGCTAGAAACGAATAACTGGAATGGCCTAGGGGAAAAGTACACACACCATTGTAATCGGGCGAGCTTGTACTTTCAGATGCAACAGGAATTTCTCGAGTTCGTCATTCCGTTCGCGAGATATGGGAGTTTAAAGTTAAGAAATGATTGACAAACCATCAAAATTTTCGCTGGTCTGATACTCGAAACCAATAACTGGAATGGCCTAGGGGAAAAGCACACACACGACTGTAATCGGGCGAGTTTCTACGTTCAGATGCAACAGGAATTTCTCGAGTTCGTCAATCCGTTCGCGAGATATGGGAGTTTGATGTTAAGGAATGGTTGAGAAACCATCAAAATTTTCGCAAGTCTGATACTCGAAACCAATAACTACTATGGCCTAGGGCAAAAACACACATACCATTGTAATCGGGCGAGATTCTGCTTTCAGATGCAACAGGAATTTCTCGAGCTCGTCAATCTGTTCGCGAGGTATGGGAGTTTGAAGTCAAGGAATGGTTGAGAAACCAGCAAAATTTCCTCTGGTCTGATACTCGAAACCAATAACTGGAATGGCCTAGGGGAAAAGTACACACACCATTGTAATCGGGCGAGTTTCTACTTTCAGATACAACAGGAATTTCTCGAGTTCGTCAATGCGTTCGCGAGATATGGGAGTTTGAAGTTAAGGAATGGTTGAGGAATCATCAAAATTTTCGCAAGTCTGATACGCGAAACCGATAACTACAAAGGCCTAGGGGAAAAATACACATACCTTTGTAATCGGGCGAGTTTCTACGTTCAGATGCAACAGGAATTTCTCGAGTTCGTCAATCCGTTCGCGAGATATGGGAGTTTGAAATTAAGGAATGGTTGAGGAACCATCAAAATTTTCGCAATTCTGATGCTAGAAAAGAATAACTGGAATGCCCTAGGGGCAAAGTACGCAAACCATTGTAATCGGGCGAGTTTCTTCTTTCAGATGCAACAGGAATTTCTCGAGTTCATCAATCCGTTCGCGAGATATGGGAGTTTGAAGTTAAGGAATGGTTGAGAAAGCATCAAAATTTTCGCAATTCTGATACTCGAAACCTGTAACTGGAATGGACTAGTGGAAAAGTACACACACCATTGTAACCGGGCGAAATTCTGCTTTCAGATGCAAAAGGAATTTCTCGAGTTCGTCAATCCGTTTGCGAGATATGGGAGTTTGAAGTTAAGGAATGGTTGAGGAACCAGAAAAATTTTCGCAAGTCTGATACTCGAAAGCAATAACTATTATGGTCTAGGGCAAAAATACACATACCGTTGTAATCGGGAGAGTTTCTACTTCCAGATGCAACAGTAATTTTTCGGATTCGTCAAACCGTTCGCAAAATATGGGAGTTTGTAGCTAAGGAATGGTTGAGAAACCATAAAAATTTTCGCAAGTCTGATACTCGAAACCAATAACTGCTATGGACTAGGGCAAAAATACACATACCATTCTAATCGTGCGAGATTCTGCTTTCAGATGCAACAGGAATTTCTCGAGCTCGTCAATCCGTTCGCGAGATATGGGACTTTGAAATTAATGAATGGTTGAGGAACCAGCAAAATTTTGGCAAGTCTGATACTCGAATCAAATAACTGGAATGGCCTAGGGGAAAAGCACACACGCCATTGTAATCGGGCGAGTTTCTACTTTCAGATGCAACAGGAATTTCTCGAGTTCGTCATTCCATTCGCGAGATATGGGAGTTTGAAGTTAAGAAATGGTTGACAAACCATCAAAATTTTCGCTGGTCTGATACTCGAAACCAATAACTGGAATGGCCTACGGGAAAAGTACACACACCATTGTAATCGGGCGAGGTTCTACTTTCAGACACAACAGGAATTTCTCGAGTTCGTCAATCCGTTAGCGAGATATGGGAGTTTGAAGTTAAGGAATGGTTGAGAAACCATCAAAATTTTCGCAAGTCTGATACTCGAAACCAATAACTACTATTTCCTATGGCAAAAATACACATACCTTTGTAATCCGGCGAGTGTCTGCTTTCACATGCAGAAGGAATTTCTCGAGTTCGTCAAGCCCTTCGCGAGTTATGGGAGTTTGAAGTTAAGGAATGGTTGAGAAACCATCAAAATTTTCGCAAGTCTGATACTCGAAACCCATAATAATTATGGCCTAGGGCAAAAATACACATACCGTTCTAATCGGGCGAGTTTCTGCTTTCAGATGCAACAGGAATTTCTCGAGTTCGTCAATCCGTTAGCGAGATATGGTAGTTTGAAGTTAAGGAATGGTTGAGAAACCATCAAAATTTTCGCAAGTCTGATACTCGAAACAAATAATTACAATGGCCATGGGGAAAAATAAGCATACCGTTGTAGTCGGGCGAGATTCTACTTTCAGATGCTACAGGAATTTCTCGAGTTCGTCAATCCGCTCGCGAGATATGGGTGTTTGAAGTTAAGGAATGGATGAGAAACCATCAAAATTTTCGCTGGTCTGATACTGGAAACCAATAACTGGAATGGCCTAGGGGATAAGTACCCCCACCGTTGTAATCGGGCGAGTTACTACTTTCACATGCAGCAGGAATTTCTCGAGTTCGTTAATCCGTTCGCGAGATATGGGAGTTTGAAGTTAAGGAATGGTTGAGAAACCATCAAAATTTTCGCAAGTCTGATACTCGAAACCCATAACTATTATGGCCTAGGGCAAGAATACACATACCGTTGTAATCGGGCGAGTTTCTGCTTTCAGATCCAACAGGAATTTCTGGAGTTAGTCAATCCGTTCGCGAGATATGGGAGTTTGGAGTTAAGGAATGGTTGAGAAACCATCAAAATTTTCGCAATTCTGATACTCGAAACCCATAACTATTATGGCCTAGGGCAAAAATACACATACCGTTGTAATCGGGCGAGTTTCTGCTTTCAGATGCAACAGGAATTTCTCGAGTTCGTCAATCCGCTCGCGAGATATGGGAGTTTGAAGTTAAGGAATGGTTGAGAAACCATCAAAATTTTTGCATGTCTGATACTCGAAACCAAAAACTACTATTGCCTAGAGCAAAAATTCACACACCTATGTAATCGGGCGAGTTTCTGCTTTCAGATGCAATAGGAAATTCTCGAGTTCGTCAATCCGTTCCCGTGATATGTGAGTTTGAAGTTAAGGAAAGGTTGAGAAACCATCAAAATTTTCGCAAATCTGATACTCGAAACCAATAACTGGAATGGCTAGGGGAAAAGTACGAACACCGTTGTAATCGGGAGAGTTTCTACTTTCAGATGCAACAGGAATTTCTCGAGTTCGTCATTCGGTTCGCGAGATATGCGTGTTTGAAGTTAAGGAACGGTTGAGAAACCATCAAAATTTTCGCTTGTCTGATACTCGAAACCAATAACCGGAATGGCCTAGGGGAAAAGCACACACACCATTGTAATCGGGCAAGTTTCTACTTTCAAATGCAACAGGAATTTCTCGAGTTCGTCAATCCGTTCGCGAGATATGGGAGTTTGATGTTAAGGAATGGTTGAGAAACCATCAAAATTTTCTCAAGTCTGATACTCGAAACCAACAACTGGAATGGCCTAGGCCAAAAATACACATACCGTTGTAATCGGGCGAGTTTCTGCTTTCAGATGCAATAGGAAATTCTCGAGTTCGTCATTCCGTTCGCGAGATATGGGAGTTTAAAGTTAAGAAATGATTGACAAACCATCAAAATTTTCGCTGGTCTGATACTCGAAACCAATAACTGGAATGGCCTAGGGGAAAAGCACACACACGATTGTAATCGGGCGAGTTTCTACGTTCAGATGCAACAGGAATTTCTCGAGTTCGTCAATCCGTTCGCGAGATATGGGAGTTTGAAATTAAGGAATGGTTGAGAAACCATCAAAATTTTCGCAAGTCTGATGCTAGAAACGAATAACTGGAATGGCCTAGGGGAAAAGTACACACACCATTGTAATCGGGCGAGCTTGTACTTTCAGATGCAACAGGAATTTCTCGAGTTCGTCATTCCGTTCGCGAGATATGGGAGTTTAAAGTTAAGAAATGATTGACAAACCATCAAAATTTTCGCTGGTCTGATACTCGAAACCAATAACTGGAATGGCCTAGGGGAAAAGCACACACACGACTGTAATCGGGCGAGTTTCTACGTTCAGATGCAACAGGAATTTCTCGAGTTCGTCAATCCGTTCGCGAGATATGGGAGTTTGAAATTAAGGAATGGTTGAGAAACCATCAAAATTTTCGCAAGTCTGATACTCGAAACCAATAACTACTATTGCCTAGGGCAAAAATACACATTCCGTTGTAATCGGGCGACTTTCTGCTTTCAGATGCAACAGGAATTTCTCGAGTTCGTCATTCGGTTCGCGAGATATGCGTGTTTGAAGTTAAGGAACGGTTGAGAAACCATTAAAATTTTCGCTTGTCTGATACTCGAAACCAATAACCGGAATGGCCTTGGGAAAAGCACACACACCATCGTAATCGGGCAAGTTTCTACTTTCAAATGCAACAGGAATTTCTCGAGTTCGTCAATCCGTTCGCGAGATATGGGAGTTTGATGTTAAGGAATGGTTGAGAAACCATCAAAATTTTCTCAAGTCTGATACTCGAAACCAACAACTGGAATGGCCTAGGCCAAAAATACACATACCGTTGTAATCGGGCGAGTTTCTGCTTTCAGATGCAATAGGAAATTCTCGAGTTCGTCATTCCGTTCGCGAGATATGGGAGTTTAAAGTTAAGAAATGATTGACAAACCATCAAAATTTTCGCTGGTCTGATACTCGAAACCAATAACTGGAATGGCCTAGGGGAAAAGCACACACACGATTGTAATCGGGCGAGTTTCTACGTTCAGATGCAACAGGAATTTCTCGAGTTCGTCAATCCGTTCGCGAGATATGGGAGTTTGAAATTAAGGAATGGTTGAGAAACCATCAAAATTTTCGCAAGTCTGATGCTAGAAACGAATAACTGGAATGGCCTAGGGGAAAAGTACACACACCATTGTAATCGGGCGAGCTTGTACTTTCAGATGCAACAGGAATTTCTCGAGTTCGTCATTCCGTTCGCGAGATATGGGAGTTTAAAGTTAAGAAATGATTGACAAACCATCAAAATTTTCGCTGGTCTGATACTCGAAACCAATAACTGGAATGGCCTAGGGGAAAAGCACACACACGACTGTAATCGGGCGAGTTTCTACGTTCAGATGCAACAGGAATTTCTCGAGTTCGTCAATCCGTTCGCGAGATATGGGAGTTTGAAATTAAGGAATGGTTGAGAAACCATCAAAATTTTCGCAAGTCTGATACTCGAAACCAATAACCGGAATGGCCTTGGGAAAAGCACACACACCATCGTAATCGGGCAAGTTTCTACTTTCAAATGCAACAGGAATTTCTCGAGTTCGTCAATCCGTTCGCGAGATATGGGAGTTTGATGTTAAGGAATGGTTGAGAAACCATCAAAATTTTCTCAAGTCTGATACTCGAAACCAACAACTGGAATGGCCTAGGCCAAAAATACACATACCGTTGTAATCGGGCGAGTTTCTGCTTTCAGATGCAATAGGAAATTCTCGAGTTCGTCATTCCGTTCGCGAGATATGGGAGTTTAAAGTTAAGAAATGATTGACAAACCATCAAAATTTTCGCTGGTCTGATACTCGAAACCAATAACTGGAATGGCCTAGGGGAAAAGCACACACACGATTGTAATCGGGCGAGTTTCTACGTTCAGATGCAACAGGAATTTCTCGAGTTCGTCAATCCGTTCGCGAGATATGGGAGTTTGAAATTAAGGAATGGTTGAGAAACCATCAAAATTTTCGCAAGTCTGATGCTAGAAACGAATAACTGGAATGGCCTAGGGGAAAAGTACACACACCATTGTAATCGGGCGAGCTTGTACTTTCAGATGCAACAGGAATTTCTCGAGTTCGTCATTCCGTTCGCGAGATATGGGAGTTTAAAGTTAAGAAATGATTGACAAACCATCAAAATTTTCGCTGGTCTGATACTCGAAACCAATAACTGGAATGGCCTAGGGGAAAAGCACACACACGACTGTAATCGGGCGAGTTTCTACGTTCAGATGCAACAGGAATTTCTCGAGTTCGTCAATCCGTTCGCGAGATATGGGAGTTTGAAATTAAGGAATGGTTGAGAAACCATCAAAATTTTCGCAAGTCTGATACTCGAAACCAATAACTACTATTGCCTAGGGCAAAAATACTCATTCCGTTGTAATCGGGCGACTTTCTGCTTTCAGATGCAACAGGAATTTCTCGAGTTCGTCATTCGGTTCGCGAGATATGCGTGTTTGAAGTTAAGGAACGGTTGAGAAACCATCAAAATTTTCGCTTGTCTGATACTCGAAACCAATAACCGGAATGGCCTTGGGAAAAGCACACACACCATCGTAATCGGGCAAGTTTCTACTTTCAAATGCAACAGGAATTTCTCGAGTTCGTCAATCCGTTCGCGAGATATGGGAGTTTGATGTTAAGGAATGGTTGAGAAACCATCAAAATTTTCGCAAGTCTGATACTCGAAACCAATAACTACTATGGCCTAGGGCAAAAACACACATACCATTGTAATCGGGCGAGATTCTGCTTTCAGATGCAACAGGAATTTCTCGAGCTCGTCAATCTGTTCGCGAGGTATGGGAGTTTGAAGTCAAGGAATGGTTGAGAAACCAGCAAAATTTCCTCTGGTCTGATACTCGAAACCAATAACTGGAATGGCCTAGGGGAAAAGTACACACACCATTGTAATCGGGCGAGTTTCTACTTTCAGATACAACAGGAATTTCTCGAGTTCGTCAATGCGTTCGCGAGATATGGGAGTTTGAAGTTAAGGAATGGTTGAGGAATCATCAAAATTTTCGCAAGTCTGATACGCGAAACCGATAACTACAAAGGCCTAGGGGAGAAATACACATACCTTTGTAATCGGGCGAGTTTCTACGTTCAGATGCAACAGGAATTTCTCGAGTTCGTCAATCCGTTCGCGAGATATGGGAGTTTGAAATTAAGGAATGGTTGAGGAACCATCAAAATTTTCGCAATTCTGATGCTAGAAAAGAATAACTGGAATGCCCTAGGGGCAAAGTACGCAAACCATTGTAATCGGGCGAGTTTCTTCTTTCAGATGCAACAGGAATTTCTCGAGTTCATCAATCCGTTCGCGAGATATGGGAGTTTGAAGTTAAGGAATGGTTGAGAAAGCGTCAAAATTTTCGCAATTCTGATACTCGAAACCTGTAACTGGAATGGACTAGTGGAAAAGTACACACACCATTGTAACCGGGCGAAATTCTGCTTTCAGATGCAACAGGAATTTCTCGAGTTCGTCAATCCGTTTGCGAGATATGGGAGTTTGAAGTTAAGGAATGGTTGAGGAACCAGAAAAATTTTCGCAAGTCTGATACTCGAAAGCAATAACTATTATGGTCTAGGGCAAAAATACACATACCGTTGTAATCGGGAGAGTTTCTACTTCCAGATGCAACAGTAATTTTTCGGATTCGTCAAACCGTTCGGAAAATATGGGAGTTTGTAGCTAAGGAATGGTTGAGAAACCATAAAAATTTTCGCAAGTCTGATACTCGAAACCAATAACTGCTATGGACTAGGGCAAAAATACACACACCATTGTAATCGGGCGAGGTTCTACTTTCAGACACAACAGGAATTTCTCGAGTTCGTCAATCCGTTAGCGAGATATGGGAGTTTGAAGTTAAGGAATGGTTGAGAAACCATCAAAATTTTCGCAAGTCTGATACTCGAAACCAATAACTACTATTTCCTATGGCAAAAATACACATACCTTTGTAATCCGGCGAGTGTCTGCTTTCACATGCAGAAGGAATTTCTCGAGTTCGTCAAGCCCTTCGCGAGTTATGGGAGTTTGAAGTTAAGGAATGGTTGAGAAACCATCAAAATTTTCGCAAGTCTGATACTCGAAACCCATAATAATTATGGCCTAGGGCAAAAATACACATACCGTTCTAATCGGGCGAGTTTCTGCTTTCAGATGCAACAGGAATTTCTCGAGTTCGTCAATCCGTTAGCGAGATATGGGAGTTTGAAGTTAAGGAATGGTTGAGAAACCATCAAAATTTTCGCAAGTCTGATACTCGAAACAAATAATTACAATGGCCATGGGGAAAAATAAGCATACCGTTGTAGTCGGGCGAGATTCTACTTTCAGATGCTACAGGAATTTCTCGAGTTCGTCAATCCGCTCGCGAGATATGGGTGTTTGAAGTTAAGGAATGGATGAGAAACCATCAAAATTTTCGCTGGTCTGATACTGGAAACCAATAACTGGAATGGCCTAGGGGATAAGTACCCCCACCGTTGTAATCGGGCGAGTTACTACTTTCACATGCAGCAGGAATTTCTCGAGTTCGTTAATCCGTTCGCGAGATATGGGAGTTTGAAGTTAAGGAATGGTTGAGAAACCATCAAAATTTTCGCAAGTCTGATACTCGAAACCCATAACTATTATGGCCTAGGGCAAGAATACACATACCGTTGTAATCGGGCGAGTTTCTGCTTTCAGATCCAACAGGAATTTCTGGAGTTAGTCAATCCGTTCGCGAGATATGGGAGTTTGGAGTTAAGGAATGGTTGAGAAACCATCAAAATTTTCGCAATTCTGATACTCGAAACCCATAACTATTATGGCCTAGGGCAAAAATACACATACCGTTGTAATCGGGCGAGTTTCTGCTTTCAGATGCAACAGGAATTTCTCGAGTTCGTCAATCCGCTCGCGAGATATGGGAGTTTGAAGTTAAGAAATGGTTGAGAAACCATCAAAATTTTTGCACGTCTGATACTCGAAACCAAAAACTACTATTGCCTAGAGCAAAAATTCACACACCGATGTAATCGGGCGAGTTTCTGCTTTCAGATGCAATAGGAAATTCTCGAGTTCGTCAATCCGTTCCCGTGATATGTGAGTTTGAAGTTAAGGAATGGTTGAGAAACCATCAAAATTTTCGCAAATCTGATACTCGAAACCAATAACTGGAATGGCTAGGGGAAAAGTACGAACACCGTTGTAATCGGGAGAGTTTCTACTTTCAGATGCAACAGGAATTTCTCGAGTTCGTCATTCGGTTCGCGAGATATGCGTGTTTGAAGTTAAGGAACGGTTGAGAAACCATCAAAATTTTCGCTTGTCTGATACTCGAAACCAATAACCGGAATGGCCTAGGGGAAAACCACACACACCATTGTAATCGGGCAAGTTTCTACTTTCAAATGCAACAGGAATTTCTCGAGTTCGTCAATCCGTTCGCGAGATATGGGAGTTTGATGTTAAGGAATGGTTCAGAAACCATCAAAATTTTCTCAAGTCTGATACTCGAAACCAACAACTGGAATGGCCTAGGCCAAAAATACACATACCGTTGTAATCGGGCGAGTTTCTGCTTTCAGATGCAATAGGAAATTCTCGAGTTCGTCATTCCGTTCGCGAGATATGGGAGTTTAAAGTTAAGAAATGATTGACAAACCATCAAAATTTTCGCTGGTCTGATACTCGAAACCAATAACTGGAATGGCCTAGGGGAAAAGCACACACACGATTGTAATCGAGAGAGTTTTTGCTTTCAGATGCAACAGGAATTTCTCGAGTTCGTCAATCCGTTCGCGAGATATGGGAGTTTGAAGTTAAGGAATGCTTGAGAAACCATCAAAATTTTCGCAAGTCTGATACGCGAAACCAATAACTACAAAGGCCTAGGGGAAAAATATACATACCTTTGTAATTGGGCGAGTTTCTACTTTCAGATGCAACAGGAATTTCTGAAGTTCGTCAATCCGTTCGCGAGATATGGGAGTTTGAAGTTAAGGAATGGTTGAAAAACCATCAAAATTTTCGCAAGTCTGATACTCGAAACCAATAACTGGAATGGCCTACGGGAAAAGTACACACGCCATTGTAATCGGGCGATTTTCCACTTTCAGATGCAACAGGAATTTCTCGAGTTCGTCATTCCGTTCGCGAGATATGGGTGTTTGAAGTTAAGGAATGGTTGAGAAACCATCAAAATTTTCGCAAGTCTAATACTCGAAACCAATAACTACTATGGCCTAGGGCAGAAATACACATACCGTTGTAATCGGGCAAGTTTCTGCTTTCAGATGCAATAGGAAATTCGCGCGTTCGTCAATCCGTTCGCGAGATATGGGAGTTTGAAGTTAAGGAATGGTTGAGCAACCAACAAAATTTTCGCTAGTCTGATACTCGAAACCAATACCTGGAATGGCCAAGGGGAAGAATACATACGCCATTGTAGTCGGGCGAGTTTCCACTTTCAGATGCAACAGGAATTTCTCAAGTTCGTCATCCCGTTCGCGAGATATGGGTGTTTGAAGTTAAGGAATGGTTGAGAAACCATCAAAATTTTCGCTGGTCTGGTACTCGAAACCAATAACTGGAATGGCCTAGGGGAAAAGTACACACACCATTGTAATTGGGCGAGTTTCTACTTTCAGATGCAACAGGAATTTCTCGAGTTCGACAATCCGTTCACGAGATATGGGAGATTGAAGTTAAGGAATGGTTGAGAAACCATCACAATTTTCGCAATTCTGATACTCGAAACCAATAAGTACAATGGCCTAGGGGAAAAATACACATAGTGTTGTAATCGGGAGAGTTTCTACTTTCAGATGCAACAGAAATTTTTCGGATTCGGCAATCCGTTCGCGAAATATGGCAGTTTGAAGTTAAGGAATGGTTGAGAAACCATCAAAATTTTCGCAAGCCTGATACTCGAAACCAATAACTACAATGTTCTAGGGGAAAAATACACATACCGTTGTAATCGAGAGTTTTTGCTTTCAGATGCAACAGGAATTTCTCGAGTTCGTCAATCCGTTCGCGAGATATGGGAGTTTGAAGTTAACGAATGGTTGAGAAACCATCAAAATTTTCGCAAGTGTGATACTCGAAACCAATAACTGGAATGGCCTAGGGGAAAAGTACACACACCATTGTAATGGGGCGAGTTTCTACTTTCAGATGCAACAGGAATTTCTCGAGTTCGTCAAACCGTTCGCGAGATATGGGAGTTTGAAGTTAAGGAATGGTTGAGAATCCATCTAAGTTTTCGCAAGTCTGATACTCGAAACCATTAACTACAATGACCTAGGGGAAAAATACACATACCGTTGTAATCGGGAGAGTTTCTAATTTCAGATGCAACAGAAATTTTTCGAATTTGTCAATCCGTTCGCGAGATATGGGAGTATGAAGTTAAGGAATGGTCGAGAAACCATCAAAATTTCCGCTGGTCTGATACTCGAAACCAATAACTGGAATCGCCAAGGGGAAAAGTACACAGGCCATTGAAATCGGGCGAGTTTCCTCTTTCAGATGCAACAGGAATTTCTCGCGTTGGTCAATCCGTTCGCGAGATATGGGAGTCTGAAGTTAAGGAATGGTTGAGAAACCATCAAAAATTTCGCAAGCCTGATACTCGAAACCAATAACTGGAATGGCCTAGGGGAAAAGTACACACAGCATTGTAATGCGGCGAGTTTCTACTTTCAGATGCAACAGGAATTTCTCGAGTTCGTCAAACCGTTCGCGAGATATGGGAGTTTGTAGTTAAGGAATGGTTGAGAATCCATCTAAGTTTTCGCAAGTCTGATACTCGAAACCAATAACTACAATGACCTAGGGGAAAAGTACACACACCATTGTAATGCGGCGAGTTTCTACTTTCAGATGCAACAGGAATTTCTCGAGTTCGTCAATCCGTTCGCGAGATATGGGAGTTTGAAGTTAGGGAATGGTTGAGAAACCATCAAAAATTTCGCAAGTTTGATACTCGAAACCAATAACTGGAATGGCCTAGGGGAAAAGTACACACACCATTGTAATGCGGCGAGTTTCTACTTTCAGATGCAACAGGAATTTCTCGAGTTCGTCAATCCGTTCGCGAGATATGGGAGTTTGAAGTTAAGGAATGGTTGAGAAACCAACACAATTTTCGCAATTCTGATGCTAGAAACGAAAAAATTGAATGGCCTAAGGGAAAAGTACACACACCATAGTAATCGGGAGAGATTCTACTCTCAGACGCAACAGGAATTTCTCGAGTTCGTCAATCCGTTCGCGAGATATGGGAGTTTGAAGTTAAGGAATGGTTGAGGAACCATCAAAATTATCGCAAGTCTGATACTCGAAACCAATAACTACTGTGGCCTAGGGCAAAAATACACATACCGTTGTAATCGGGCGGGTTTCAGCTTTCAGATGCAACAGGAATTTCTCGAGTTCTTCAACCGGTTCGCGAGATATGGGAGTTTGAAGTTTAGGAATGGTTGAGAAACAATCAAAATTTTCGCAAGTCTGATACTCGAAACCAATAACTGGAATGGCCTAGGGGAAAAGTACACACAACATTGTAATCGGGCGAGTTTCTAGTTTCAGATGCAACAGGAATTTCTCGATTTCCTCAGTCTGTTCGCGAGATATAGGAGTTTGAATCTGAAGGAATGGTTGAGAAACCATCAAAATTTCGCAAGTCTGATACTCGAAACCAATAACTGGAATGGCCTCGGGGAAAAGTACACATACCATTGTAATCGGGCGAGTTTCATCTTTCAGATGCAACAGGAATTTCTCCAGTTCGTCAATCCGTTCGCGAGATATGGGAGTTTGAAGTTAAGGACTGTTTGAGAAATCATCAAAATTTTCGCAAGTCTAATACTCGAAACCAATAACTACTACGGCCTAGGGCAACAATACTATACACATACCGTTGTAATCGGGCGAGTTTCTGCTGTCAGATACAACATTAAATTCTCGGGTTCGTCAATCCGTTCGCGAGATATGGGAGTTTGAAGTTAAGGAATGGTTGAGAAACCATAAAAATTTCGCAAGTCTGATACTCGAAACCAATAACTGGAATGGCCTAGGGGAAAAGTACACACACCATTGTAATCGGGCGAGCTTCTAGTTTCAGATGCAACAGGAATTTCTCGATTTCCTCAGTCCGTTCGCGAGATATAGGAGTTTCAAATGAAGGCATGGTTGAGAAACCATCATAGTTTCGCAAGTCTGATACTCGAAACCAATAACTACAATGGCCTAGGGGAAAAATACATATACCGTTGTAATCGGGAGTGTTTCTACTTTCAGATGCAACAGGCATTTCTCGAGTTCGTCATTCCGTTCGCGAGATATGGGAGTTTGAAGTTAACGAATGGTTGAGAAACCATCAAAATTTTCGCAAGTCTGATACTCGAAACCAATAACTGGAATGGCCTAGGGGAAAAGTACACACACCATTGTAATCGGGCGAGTTTCTAGTTTCAGGTGCAACAGGAATTTCTCGATTTCCTCATTCCGTTCGCTAGATATAGGAGTTTGAAGTGAAGGAATGGTTGAGAAACCATCATAGTTTCGCAAGTCTGATACTCGAAACCAATAACTACAATGGCCTAGGGGAAAAATACACATACCGTTGTAATCGGGAGAGTTTCCACTTCAGATGAAACAGAAATTTTTAGGATTCGTCAACCCGTTCGCGAAATATCGGAGTTTGGAGTTCAGAATGGTTGAGAAACCATAAAAATTTTCGCAAGTCTGATACTCGAAAACAATAAATACAATGGCCTAGGGGAAAAATACACATACCGTTCTAATCGGGCGAGTTTCTAGTTTCAGATGCAACAGGAATTTCTCGGTTTCTTCAATCGGTTCGCGAGATATGGGAGTTTGAAGTTAAGGAATGTTTGAGAAACCATCAAAATTTTCGCAAGTCTGATACTCGAAACCAATAACTGGAATGGCCTAGGGGAAAAGTACACACACCATTGTAATCGGGCGAGTTTCTAGTTTCAGATGCAACAGGAATTTCTCGATTTCCTCAGTCCGTTCGCGATATATAGGAGTTTGAAGTGAGGGAATGGTAGAGAAACCATCACAGTTTCGCAAGTCTGATACTCGAAACCAATAACTACAATGGCCTAGGGGAAAAATACACATACCGTTGTAATCGGGAGAGTTACTACTTTCAGATGAAACAGAAATTTTTAGGATTCGTCAATCCGTTCGCGAAATATCGGAGTTTGGAGTTCAGAATGGTTGAGAAACCATAAAAATTTTCGCAAGTCTGATACTCGAAACCAATAACTATTATGGCCTAGGGCAAAAATACACATACCGTTGTAATCGGGCGAGTTTCTGATTTTAGATGCAACAGGCATTTCTCGAGTTCGTCAATCCGTTCGCGAGATATGGGAGCTTGAAGTTAAGGAATAGTTGAGAAACCATCAATATTTCCCAAGTCTGATACTCGAAACAAATAACTACAATGGCCTAGCGGAAAAATACCCATACCGTTGTAATCGGGAGAGTTTCTACTTTCAGATGCAACAGAAATTTTTCGGATTCGTCAATCCGTTCGCGAGATATGGGAGTTTGAAGTTAAGGAATGGTTGAGAAGCCATTAAAATTTTCGCAATTCTGAAGCTAGA